>NC_091498.1:11834764-12136389 GCF_947461875.1 Haliaeetus albicilla
GTGCTTCACAAGCAAGGAGATAAAATAATTCTCATCTGCAGCTCAACTCTAGGTTTTTAAAGCTCATTTCTGGGAGGTGCTGAGTCTTGCACATGAATTGACAAATCCCCTATGCTCTGTGGTATTAAAAATCTTAGCAACTGACTTTTGTATACCTAGCTACTGAATCTAAAGGGTAGCGAGATCTGTGAGTTGCAGTTTTCTATGGTTGGTTCATGTCATGCTCAGTCCTCACAAAATTAATTATCATCAGATTATTATTTCCATTTATTCAAAAATAAATCATAGACACAAAATAGTGATGGAAATACTGTGGTATCTTAATGTACTTCGTTAATTGGTGAAGAATCATTCGTTCTGCTAATAACACTCAGCTCTAAATTTTCTTTTAATCCTCATACCTGCCTTAGAAATCTCCTGAGGTAATTTATGTCCTGGGCAAGGTATTTCCAGGTGTCCATTTCTAACTTGTTGCTTTTTCGTATCAGGTATTCTGAAAGAATGTAAAAATACTTTCATCATTGTTCTGGTGACTTATTAATGTGTTGCTTCACATACTATCTCATATCATATCTCATCATCTTGCTTGAAAGGCAAAAGAACAGCTAAGAAATTGTCAGAATCTTTTGTAAACTCACTCACACCAAGCTTCTCTATTATCTTAGGAAGTTAGTGCACTGGTCAGGCAAAAAGGGCTGTAGCTTGCTTTTAACCATGGCAAAATTAAACTTGAAAGCAGTATTATGTCAACCCCAGTAGCAAGCTCCCTCAAACACCCTCAGTATTCTGAGTCCTGTCTAATTTTTCTATGCTAATTTTGCAGTCTGACCTTTACATGAGCAGACAGGCGCGAAAATACATGTATCCTGTTAGCTGCCTAATGACTTCCTAATCTGAATAGACTGGTTTATGTCAGCTGTGCCACCAGAAATTCCCTCTTTTACGCTGAACTGATCTGCATTTAAACAAGTCTTAGTGAGACTACCTGGCAGGTGAAGCACTGTATGAAATTATACCTTTTTGGTTATAGGTAGTATTCATTTCTGCGGAATTTTTAGCCAAAAATGTGTAATTTCCAAGTTTCTTTTGTAAGCTGTCATCAGATGCTGTGCAGATGAAGAAGCCCTGTGTAATTAATCCCTGAATTACATATCAGGTTCTAAGGATTGTTTTATAGTTCTGCGCACACATGACCATAATGTGTTCAGAGACAATTTAATTTGGCTTTTGGAGGTAGCGGTTTCATTTGCACCTTGAAGGACTTTTCTTCCGTGAACGTAACTATCTCCTTTCAGGAGCTGTGGCGGCCACTATGTGCAGTGCCTGTCAGTGCCACGACTTCATCGTGAGATGTGTGGAAAAGGATTTCTTTTTCTGGGGGTGAGGTTTAAAAATGTTACTTCGTCGTTTTATCAGGTGATCATTAAATCCTGTGTTACAGGAAGAAGTGACTTCACTAAGCGCTTTTACCACAACATTTAAGACTCTGTCATCTCTATCCTTACTAGTCTCTTTCTGTAGCTAAAGTCACAGTCTAGTTAGGCTCTCTGCGTTGTTCCTTGTTGCTGAAGATATTTGTCACTTTTCTCTATAGCTTTTCTGGTTCTACAGTGCTTTTTTTTTTTTTTTTGCAATGGGCTAACCAGAACTGCAGCTGGTGTCAAAGTTAGGAATGGTCCATAATGATGTTTTCTGGTTTGGTTTTGGCTATTTTCATTATAATACCTAACATTACATTTGCCTTTCTAATTGCTGCTAAGGTTTAAAATGACATTTTTTAGAGGACAGTGGACAATGAGTCTAAGCTATTTTTCCAGAGATAATTTAGACCATCATTATGTATATGCAAAATTAGAGTTGTTTTTCTCTGTGGATATTACTTTGCTTGCATCATCATTTAATTTCGTGTGCCATTTTATCGTCCAGTCATTCAGCATCATGCAAGCCTTCTGTTCATTGTCAGAGTTAAGTCTGCATGCTGAGTAATTTCCTATCACTGGCAAACATTACAACACAGTTTTACTCATTTTTTTTAGACTTTGGCTTTTGTCTTTCGTGCAGATATGCACTGAAGGTTGATCTAATCCTACACAAATGTGTGATACAATGTATGCAAATGAGCAAATAAATAAAATGAGGAGAAAATGGTTAGGGATTTTTTTTATTTTCTATTGAAACTTGTCACATCTTTTTATTGTCTCTTTGCCCCGTTGAAACTATTGCTTTCAAATTGTGGTTTAAAGGCCATTTTATATCAGGTGTTTGTCTGAGAAGCTGATTATGGAGATGCCATTCCAAATATTTGCAGAATTTAGGTCTGAGACGTAGTGATGTAAGACATGTTTTAAATAAAATAAATGTTAATAAAATAATGTTACTGAACGTGGCCCAGAAGAATGCCCCTTTACCGGTTTTTTTTGCTCCTTTGTTTTTGCAAAGATAAGAGCTGTAGAGGGTGGAGAAACAGTCTGAAAATTTTACCTCTCTCTGTATTTTGGAATATTACCAGTATATGTTTGGATGCAGTAATTATTAAGTGAAAGCATGTGGACTGCTTTTAGTAATTAGATTATAATGATCGTTTGTGGTTTTTTATAATATATGCATGTAGCAGTGCAGCACAATGAGTAAGACGTTGTGGGCTTCCCTGCTTAGACAGTGATGTAAATCTTCCAAGGACCTTGATGCTATGGGTTTTCAGTATTTCAAATAATCTCAAATTTCAGAATTTCAAATAAACATTCTAACAAAACCATTCCAACTTTAATGAGATAACAGTATGCTAATTTGATTTGTAGTAACTTTTCTAATTTTAAATTAAATTTCTTATCCTATTTCAAAAGAAAAGAAATTCAATGCTAAAATTGTGATCTTTTTATTTGATCACAGATTCAACTGCTCTGCCATAGAAAGATGGCTTGTTACCGAGTTCTGCAAATGGATACTGGTTCTTAGCAGTCAATGAACCAAAGTCCATGGAAGTCAATGAAAAGTATGCCTCTTGATTTTAGTGAGCTCTGCTTCAAGTTTATGATGGGAAATGTGGACATTACTACTGAAAATGAGAGTTTGGAATTACTGAACTATACTAATGTAGAGAAATTAATTTTCACTTTTTTTTTTTTTTTTCACATTTTTGGAAGCCCACAAATTTACCATATACTGTTGAACTAGCAGCATGTATACTAGCAGCGTATACTTTTCTGTTACTTTTTCAAAAACAATAAAATAGTAAAACATTGTGTGAAGGGCTTGCTCAAAAGCTCATTGGATCTGATATAAATTGTAGTTTGTACACTTTGGAAAGTGACATCAGACATTAGATCGGAGGCTGAGTGATTATCAGAGGAAGAGCACAGGCTGATTGACAAGGTGAAATAACCTTGTGGGTTCAAATCAGACACTAGCAACTTGGCATCTAGAATGTATTCTATGCTAATATGCTATACTAGAAGTGAAAAACAGATTATGTAATAATGTTCTGCAAAATTTCTGATAGTCTGTGCACTCTAGTGCACAGCAGTGTTTTGAAAGGATGTATTTCATTGCACTATGCAGAGAGTGAAAATCATCTGAATGTGAAAAAGATTTCTAAGATTCCATATCCTCTCAAACCTTTCCTTATTCTTGATATAACATTTATTGTGTATGGGCATAGCATTCTGGTCCCAGTACATCAAAGCTCTTTTGTAGAGATTAAGCATGTATTCAAGGGCTTTGCTGGACTCAGACTAAAGTATCTCATAAAATAATTTTTTTTTTTAAAATCTTGGAGTGGATGGGAGAGTTTCTTCATTAAAGAATACAGATCCAGTATTCTTGACAACATAGGAATAAGAATCTTATACATAGGATTTCTGTAAATCTGTTACCTATACAGAACAGTTAACTTTGTATTGTGTGAAGGTATGCTTTGGTCAATGGTCTGGTGTAGTACAGCCAAATAATATGAAATTTAAAATGAACACGAGTTTATTTCATATCTATGAAAATATGAACAGGAAGTGAGGCTTCCATGAAGTGTAGAAGTACAGACAGATCTGTGACCTAAAAAGAGTCTATGGCAGCAGTCTGAAGTCACTCTTCCTCTTTTTCTCAGCTAGCTAACGTACCCAATATGTAGTACTTACGTTTTATTTTACTGTAATTTGCAGACTATAGATGTAGTGTAATCTTACAGTTTAACTTGGGCTTGTATATGAAGTATTGTGTGCTGGTATGTATTTAATTTTAAAATGAAACAGTGTAGTTGCTCTTTGTTTTTATTTTATCATTTGCCTACAGAAAAATTTTACCAAGGCAAAATTTTACACTAAACATCACAGGAGAGGAAAAAAAAAAGAAACCCAACCCCAAAAAAATGAAACAAACAAACAAACAAAACAGAGGGCAGAATGCTGTTTACCATTTATCAGATTAATGCAAACAATACTTCTCATCTTCAGCTCATTTGGATCTTTTGTTTAGAATTCAATCTAAATCTACACTACAACACAATAAAAATGCATTATTCTTCAAGACTGGTTTGTTTCCTCTGGAGAAGGTAGTTTGTCAAGTGCTCCCATCTCTGCAAAAAGGAAGAAAAAAAAAAAAATTAACACATATGTAAGTATGCATATTAATCTTAGCAATTAACTAATGAAATCCAATTTGAGTAGTATACATTTTTATATTTTTCTTCTCTCAACTATAAGAGGCAAATCCTTGAACTTTTCATATTTTAATTTATAAACTATTGGGTTTTTTCTTCTGAATGTTAGTAATATCTTCCTGCTGTAATTTCACCTTTTTAGAAACAGCAGTGACACAATTACAATGGAATTATATCAATTTTATTATGTCAATTGATATTGCTAGATCCCAACATCTCAGAAGTTTTAATATTATCCAGTTATGGCTGTCATCCTACAGCCTGCTCTATATGGGAAGCCTTTATAGCTGGAGGGAGCAATTTTCAAGAGAAAGAGCTGAAGGGCACTTTTAGTTATTGCCAAGATACTTCTTAGCAGTTAATATTTCAACTTTATCTTGCAGGTTATGCCTAATCTGCATAACCATTCCCTGAATCTGAATCCCATGAGTGGGAGTTTTCCCCCTCCCCCCAAAGGAACATATCTAAACCAATATATTTAATGTAGTAAAGTTTCATTTCAGCAAAAAAGTTGAAGCGTCTCTACCATAATAAAGTATGTTTTTCACCTCCTAAATCTACAGTTCTGATTTTGTGTAAGAGTTTGTACTAGGTCTTGCCAATAAATATTGTTAAGGGATACTACGGTAACATTCTGTGTCTTTTGAAACCTGGGAATACAAGAACTATCTCGGGGAAAAGCCATTTTATATGATCTGGAGATTCCCATTTTTTATGAGGACAGATAATAATACCATAATTTCTGAAAAAAAAACCAGCTCTTTGTCATCACTATCCTAAACAAGGAATAGTTATCTAGAGGGGCAATACAACCTTTTTTGCTCATTCTTCCCAGGGAAGGAGTATTTTATATTTCTATGAGATGCATTCAATTTTCTTGCCCAACTTAGCAGCTCTTACCCTACTCATCAGAGAGTGCATGCTTGAGCTCAACATGTTTCACACCCTGCCTGTTGTGTCCAGTTACTGGTTTTACTTCCTAGGCTCACATAGCAGAGTAAAGGAGTGTTTAGGGCTCCTTCTTTTTCACAGTGGCACAACAAACAAGCTACTACTTTGTCCACAGTAAATATACATGCTAATAATCTACTTTAAATATATATACATGAATTCTCTCAGGCCCTTAGTACTAACCATAAAGAGTTTTTGTTTCAAATGCAAAGTTGATTCAATAAGGACTTTAGTTGATATTTTCAGTAGTGAGAGTTATTTCGCTTGGGTAGATACAAATCATTTAGAAAATGGCACCAGAGAGGTCTAGAATTTTGTTTCCTATATATGCAAAAAATGAACAGATCTCTTGAAAGTCTCTTTTAATAAAGAATTTAAAATACAAAAGTAACACACAGTTCTTTGTTACTATTCTACAGCATACACTTGCTACAAAACTGTTTATAATTTGCAAGTATTCATTATGGTTTTGTAGACAGTTTTAGAAGGGCTGAAGAGGTTTTTAAAGGCTCAGAATTGTGTTGTTTTTCTTAAAAAAGCAAAACTAATGAAAACTCAGAAGCAGCCAGATTTCTTCTTCATCGAATGCTATAATAAAATTACCATTCTTATAGAATCAGCTGTAAGCTCAGTTTTATATTTCTTGTCACAATTTTGAGACTCCACAGAGTTTTTACTAGCAGCATTTTGAGCTGTTTGCCAACATTGAGCTTAGTGTTGTTGCAATTTTATGATGTGACTTTGTTGTAGAATACATGAAGAAAGGGAGATGTATTTCTTTCATCACTAACAAGTGTTTCAGAATTTCAACTAACTGGTTTTGACATTAAACTGAGGTCTTATTTAATTAGTTATTGAATTGTTTTATACTAACTCCCATGTAATCAGACTGTATTTAGTCTGTGTTCAACTATTCTAAAAGTTGGGTCCCTACAGTTTTAGTAGTAGCTTTTATTATTTTCATGGTGCCCAGAGTAATCAAATGGTATTAGAACCTGGCTATGTTGGATATTCATTGACCTGCAGTTTAGCAGTACTACCTGCACTCTCTGAATCAGGCCTATTCCTAAGTGCACTAAAATGGAATTGATAGTTTCTCCCCCCCACCAGAGATGCTGTTCAAGGTCTTGCACACTCAAACCTGTAGCAGACTTGTACATTCAAGGACAGTCCTATCTTCTCAGTAAGTTTCACACCAGAAGGTGTGAAAGATTAAAAAGGTATTCACTAACCTTTAAGATGCAAATAAGCCAAAAATTCAATTACTGTGCGCACAATGTTTTCATCAGCCAGCAGTCTTCCAAGATTCCCTATAAAACAAGTTGGTTGTTACTTAATGTTAACATGGTATGAAGATCTATTGTATGTGACATTGTGGCTAGGTTTATGAGTAATCTGAAAAAAACTATTTGAAGTTTCTTTTTCCTTAAAATCCTCATTAGAAAAACCTCATTTAATGGAAGAGCAAAGCCACATTAAGGTAGGTAACTGCAATTCTCAGAATCAAAATTGCCCAGCTTTGTATGCTATTCCTGCATAGGAGCTGCTTTGGCACCTTAATGGTCATGGTCTTTAAGGCTTTACGAGTTCTGCTGCAGAAGAGAGTTAGCCTCTGTTATCAACTCTCTCCTTTGTGTCCACCAGCCTGAGATTTAAGGGAAAGGTGAATTTAGTAAACACATTCATCAACTTTGCAAAACAGTTAAAAAGTCTTCACAACATCTGATCTTGTTCCCAATAAGCCATTCGAGTGATAGAGAAGTGATTTGTAGCCCAAAAGCTAGGCCTGGGACTTTACTAAAAGCTCAGAAAGGTATATTTTTGCATATGTATCTAATACAATATACTCCTCTTTGATCTTGTGGAAGTAGGCCTTTTGATGCTTTTTAAATGGCCCAACTTATCAAGCTCCCTGGGAGCTTGTTACTGCACTTTGGGAGATTGAGAAGTATGCTTTCTGTGTCTATTAAAAAAAAAATGGGGGGGGGGGGGGGGGAAGACATCTTGCTTTTTATCAACAGGATGGAGAATTGTTCTATATTAGAGAACAAATGATAGGTAATTTCACTAAGATTTTTAGCTCTCTGCACACAGGCAGATGGGTACCACTATCTGACTGACAGTCCATTAGTGTATCACTCAAAAGCCCGTCCCTTGATGTTATCCTAGGGGATGTGTTTTATCTCAGAAAATAGTCTGAAAGACTGACTTGCAGCAGGTGAATGTTGGGGGAGCTCTTCCATGATGGAAGAGAAGTGACATACAGCCCAGAAGGCTGACTGAGCTCTGTAGCACAAATAAAAAATATTGATGGGGAGTTGCAAGGGACACAAAGGTTCCTGGTATATAGCCAGTCAGCATTTAAGAAATTTGCATCTAAAAGTCTTGTCTTCCAGTCTTTGAACTCACAGAGATATTATTACTCATATTAATAATACTTGTATTATTTGAAGTTTTCCTTAATTTATTTTTTATACTCACCTAACCTGATACAGGGTTTTGTTATGATTAATCATTATTATATTAGTAGCTTATTGACTCCGATTTTGTTACCAATGTGATATTTATTGTATTATTTTTCTTTAGTGACTTGAGCATATTGTACATGTGTGTTTCTATATACTCTGCTATTGACCTTAATTCTGTGTAGCCTATTACTTGCAGACTCTAGTAAAGAAATAGTTACACTCTTGGAATTTAACAATTATCCTAGTTATGCTCATAGATTTTTTTTAAATCCTCCCCTGACCTAGTGTTAAGTAAATAATACAACTTACAAGTTCTTCTAGGTTATCTGAAGAGCTTGTGAATTTTGCAGTATTCCTTCAAGGAGAGAGAGGAGTCCTTTGCATTAATTCTTTTACAGTAATAGTGTGAATTTAATAAAAAAAATCCTTCATTTCCAATTAAAATAAGAATTCTGACTACCTTATGCATTTTTTTTTATATTCATATCTCCTTTGAATAGGAACTCTATAATAAACTTCAGCTTCAAAGAAAACTTTTGATGAGAGAACAACATCTAAAATGAGGTCCAGAACAGAGGCTGTTATATAATTTTCAGGTCCCATCCAGACAAGTTTGGTTGAGTTTACTTGTAATTGTGGAGGTGCAGCAGTACCTGGCAGAAGACTAAATCTTAAAGACCATATTCCTGTAAAGGACCTGGTAGCATATCCACAAATGGCAACATGTTGCAATGTGAGCTGCATTGTTAGATTCCAAACGCCTACCTTTCACATTGTTTCTGACTATTAAAATATTATTTTTACACCAGTGTTTGAGGAAGTAGGTTCTTCCTTTCTCTTTTTTTTTTTCTCCTTTTTTCTTAAAAACAAAACCCCGAACCAACCAACAACAACAACAAAAAAAACCAACCCACAAAACAAACAACCACTCCCAACCAAAAACCACCACATGCACAAAACCCCACAATGTAACTGTACCAGAACTAAACAGGCAGTCCTTCTGAGAATGTAGCAACTAAGAAATGTATTAATGTTACTTTTCTATTTGGAATTATGTCTATGAAATTGTAATTAAGCACATTGCCTTTATTTATGAACTTCTTCAGTGTTAGCTACATTTGCATTGTGCAGGGTGGATTTAAAATAGCCTGTGAGAGCTCTGGGGCTGGGACTTTGTCCTCCCCCATCAGTGCAGTACTGAATGCAAGAGTACTCATGTAAGTACCGCTTGCTTTGGTTGCAGTAAGGACAGATCACCCTCTGACAGCCGAAAGACGAGATTCATCCTAGCTGACTTTAGACGTCTGCAGCAGATTTAGTTTCTCCTCAGGAGAAAGAAACCGGTTTTTCTAGAAGTTTCTACATCTTATCCTGAAGTAGGTGTTCAAAATAAATGCTAAAAGTGCCAGCTTCTCTTTATAAAGGGAGTCTAGACATCTATTGTAGAGGCCCAGCCTTGGATGACAAATCCAGAACAAGGCTGCATCCTTTTCATTGCCGCTTATTAAACTCCGATACATGCAACCTCAAAAAAATATGTTAACTTGACTTCGGTTTTGACCAGGTTCTCAATCTTTTAATGAAGTTAGTCCATCTTGCTTAAACATAGGAAATATTATGAGACTTAACATGATTATTTTTTTTTTTTAAATAGTGAAGACTCTTACGACATAAACAGTGCCATACAGTTCTGAGGTCTAGTTTTAGCTCTGGAGCATCAGAATAAAATAAAAAATAATGAATAAATAAATTAATAAAAGCCAGTTTCTATAGCTTTCCCTACTGAAAGATTCCTTTATGAGCTTGCTTCTTTGCTGAAAAAAAAATTAGCTCTTGAGTGTATAGGGTGACATTTGAACTACTTATTTGAACATATGAAAAGAAAAAGCTAGGTTTATTCAAAGTAATATGATCTGTTATACTTTAAAAGCAACATATTTATGGCACTTTTCCCTGGGCACCAAGATGTTTTAAACTATGACCAAGAGCACACTGAATGGCCAAATTTCATTTTTCTTCCTTTCATATGTTTATTAGGATTTTTGTTAAAGTGCAGGAATAGCCTTGTATCTAGGTAGGTAGTTAACTCAATAACAGTAAATATATTACTAAACATAAAAAACAAAATCAACAATACTGGCTTTCAGAATTTCATTACCTGCTTTAATATCCTCATCAGGCTGTATTTCACGTTTACCAGTGAAACCATGTTTGTCATTAAAAGATCTGTGGTTATCTACTGCATCTGATAAATTAAAAATCAGAGGAGTTAATTGACATAGCAACAACCTTTGCTGTATTGCTTGTTTTTCATGGATTTCAAAGAAGAGATCATGATGGGCACTTTTGATGTACAAAATGACAAAGAAGCAATTAATGTGTCACTAAATGAAATAACCTGTCTTCTGAATTTGTGCTTATGATTTATATCATTTACAAACCTAGTCCTGTACTACATAGCTGCTGAAGCTATTGCTGAATTCAGAGGAAGTTGTAAAGAAAATATAAGTTTGTACATTCACGTGTAATTTGGGAAGTTGTTTTTGCTACTCTTTCCTCTATTTTTAGAAAATGATGCCAATGAGTTTGCTTAAAAGAAAACTGCAGATAGTTTTTGAAGGTTATTCATGTAAACTATCTTACATGCCCCTGGTGCCTCTTCTCTCCCCCTTGCAATGGGGATTGCCTTTATCAGTAAAAGCTGATCAATAAGACCTGCAACAAAGGATGATTCCTATTATCCCATCTTAGATAAATGGCACTTTGACAAGTACATTTCCCCACAGTATCTTTGCCAATTTGGTTAGATCTGCTTTGGGGCTAATACACTTCCACACATTTACAGAACCAGTTAATATCTTTAAGATGCATTAATCTTTTTTTTAGGTATCCTTAAGGTTAGTTAAAAATAATGAAGAGAGTCACAGTAAGTATCTGTAGTATTTGTTATGTACTGCTAAGACAGAAAACATAGAAACATTGGTAGTGAGTGTTATTACATTAACAACAAATAAGGGTAAAAGGACAGATATTTGAGACAGCTTAGCACTGCATTTCACATAATCTTAATTTGTGATTCTCCATCTTTGTAAACCATTGTATTCCTGTATTTTAAACACCTTCTACATTAAATATTTTTCACAGAGTGAACTGTTAATATTTACAGTCATGAGTTTGTGTGTTATTGTTTTAAATTGTTTTGCTTTAATTGAGGAAAAAAAAAATTAGTAGTATAATAAAGCCAGGTAGCAAAGCCATTTTCAAACAGATTTAAAGGTGAAATCTGAAATACATTGAAAAGTGCCAAAATGTCACATTTCGTCATTCATCCCTTGACATCTAAGATGCTATAAGATGTTGTAACACTTTGGGGGAGGGGTGGGGTAGTATTTGTCATATGAAAATTACAGTTCAGAAGAACAAAGAGTGAGCAGATGTGCACAAAGTTTCACAGCACCACTCTGCTTTAAAAAAGAACAGTTATTGTCTAAGACAAGTCAACTCTATAATAGGCATGTAACTGATATCTAAACAAGTATTCTCCCAAATGAGTTTCTTCAGTCTTGCAGGTTTAGACAAAATTACTGTAATCATCAGAAAAGTGAGTAGCACACTGCAGCAAACTGGTTCACAAGAAAAAAAACTTCTGCATTTTGAAATAATGCAAAAAGAAAGTGCTTGACTTACGTGGCCCAAGCAGGTAACCAGCACTATTCAAAGTCCAGCCCCTTTTTTCTCTTGCCTTAAAGAAAAAAGTGAAAGTATGTTATGAACTACATAGTGCTTTCTGAAGACAAAGGAAACAGCACCCAAATGGGCATTCTCTTAGCAGAAAGTGTCTTCTGAAGGCTTGAGATCAGAAATATTGTAAAAAATAAAAGCAAATAATATTAAGAAAAAAATAACGGTGAACTCTTGTCCTTCCCCCCCATCTAAGTCAGTAGTTTTGCTATTGACATCCATGCGAAGTGAAGATTTCACCCCATATAAGAGAAACTGCGAATCACACTTTGGAGGCATAAATTTTGACTTTATACTGCAAGTCTATATTACCACCTGATAATCACCTTAACAAACAGCAATGTTTTCTTTTAATCGTTTGGATTTACATGACAGCCTCTTTATAAGAGGTCCACATGCACACCACCTATTTCTGAGTCAGGTGGGACACCTGTTCAATTTTGAGCTGTAAACCAGACACTCTCTTTCCCTTCCTTTAGTCCTGTTACTTGTTACAAGGGAGCTAGTATTAAAGAACCGCAAATTCTTTACTAAAAACCTGTTTACTGCCCAAAGTGGTTTTGAGTGCTGCATCTTGCCCAGCCCCTGTATCTAAATGCAGTGTGTATCACCGCAAGGTTTAGTATTACTTGCCAGCTGAGACATGGACACTGCCCAACGGATATAGGGCTTCCAACAGTGAAATTAGTACTTACCGAGAAAACCAGTCCAAGTGTTTCTGACAGGGTGGCACAAAGGATTAAAGACAGAAACAGGAAACTAGTGCACCTCTGCATCTGGAAAGAAACCGTTCTGGGGTAAGTGCTCCGAGTTACCGCTTTGCTTTCCAGTTACGGATCCCACAGAGCACGGGAGCATCCCCGCCACGGGTGGGAAGGGGGGGGGGGGCTGAGCCTTCTTCCCGTGGGGCAGGGCGGCTGCGGCTACGGGTTTCGGTTTGGCACCCAGATTCGCACCGGGAGAGAGTCCGAGAGGGGAGTACCTTGAACTGGGGGGCGACGGCCTCTCCCTGGCAGCGCTGGTGCTGGCGGTCCGGGACGGAGAGGGCAGCTCGTCCCGGGGGCGGCGGTCCGGGGCGGAGGGGGCGCGGCTCGTCCCGGGGGCGCTCACTGCATGGCCACAGTGCGCGGGTTGCAGATCTGCACGCCCACCCTCGCTTCCCTCCGCTCTTTATGGGCTGCAGCACCACCGGGAGAGGGAAGGGGGAGACGAGAGCCGCCCACCCCCCCTCTCCTCCGCCTCTCCTGGGTCATTTCCCCCTCACCAACCCACTGCATTAGGAAGGGCAAAAATTACATTAATTCAATTAGAGGTATTTGGAAGCACTACGCAGGCTCCAGGGAGATAACAGCCCGGGCAATTACCTCTGCTGACGGCGGCCGTGGGCAGGCTGGTGGGCAGCGAGAGCAGCTCTGGTCCTGGCAGCCTTGCCTGCCCCTGCCACTCGCTGCAGCTTCACCAGGGCTTGGCTGATGGTGGGGACTAAGAAGGCGTAAAGTGAATAGAGATCACTTTTCCGAGACTCGGGTGCGGGAGCAGAGCTAAATACAAACGTCGGCGTGTGATGCTGGCTAACGAGATCCAGTGTCTGGGCTTTGCGTTCGGCAATACTGAGGACCTAACACCCCGCTGCTCTGCTTGCGATCCCTGGAGAGCTCCCTGTGGTCCAGGCCACTGACGGTCCCTTAAAAGCCTTTCAAGCCATGCCCTTTGCTCTAGCATCACAGCAAAAAGCAAAAGGAGCTGAGTCAAAACTCGGTTATTGTAATTCCTCGCTGCTTTGTATCCGAGACAGCACTTATTTTTGTTGTTGTTGGGGGTTTGGGGGTTTTTATCTAAGGCTATATGTGAAAGACTAGGGATGTAGCTCTCCCCAGTGATTAGACTAGCCCTGCCTGTTAATTTACAACCAGTGAAGTTTCACCAGTTTGCTTATCTTAGTTGTGGTTACAGCTGACATTGGGATGTGCCCACTTGAATTACAAGGCAGAGATTCCAATGTCAGTTCCCTTTTTTCCCTGCCAAATTCTCTTTTCTCTGCAACAGATGAGTTGGTTCCCTACAAGCCCCTCAAATTCATCTTTCAAGAAGAAAAGTACCCCAGATGTTGCACAGGATAAGTTATACTTCCAGCTCCTTTTTCTGAAGCTGCTTAAGATTCCCTGCAAACTTTTACACAGTGTGTATGTGAACTTGAATGGGGAGCCAAGACAACTATTGAACAATGCAATACAGCCATCATTCACCAGTTTAAAAGCAAACAATTTGTTTTACTTCAGTGCAGCATAAATGTTCATAACCCAGGCTAAAAGCAGAAGCTGTGTCTTTTAGTTCTGTTTCCTACTCTTTTTTGTCAGGAGCAGTAGGGTTGCAACAGTCTAGCCATGTCATTGGATCTCTGATCTAAAACTGCTTGAATGAAGTTTATTTTATACAATTCTTAAATGCTAATGTACATAAATGGGAAGCTCAAATTTACAGATTTCATTTGGTGCTTTTTATCATTTGCTGAGGATGTTCTGTCAGCCATTGCATGATCCTCATAATTCAGACTAGATAGATCTGGAAAATAGCAATATAATTTTTGCAAAGTGTTGTTTTCCTTTACCTTATCAAAAATGCACTTCTGGCTGAAATTTCCTAGCTTTCAACTGTTAACTCTCCAAAAGTAATGTTTGAAACTTGAAGCTTCTCCATGACACAAAATGTTTTCTTTGTGTTATTCGAATAAAACCACAGAAGTTATATCAAGAGATGTCAAAATTTGCATTCAAGCAATATTACAAAAGTGTGTTAACTGTTATCTTTGACTACAGTTTGTTCTTCAGCTTCCTGTAAAAAGTATTTGAAACAATGTATTTTAACCTGTAATTTTTATCCCATTCATCACAATACTTGCATCTTCTTGTCAAATTACAAATTACATATTTACAGAGTAAAATCATCTCTTCAACTCCACTAGAGTCAGATGCAGAAGAAAGCCTTTTTGTATACTCAGAGGCTTAATCCATCACTTGACCATCATACTTTTTGTATAAATCTATCTTTAGGTTAGTGTCAATTAAATAATTTTATCACTCATTCCTACAATTGATGTTCCCATTCCCTCAGTTTTCCTTGTCAAGAATGCTATTAGCCTTTTATTATTCCATAGGAATTTTAAATCTCACTGCTCAGACAGAAGAATTAGAATTAGTCTGAAGCCTGCCTTTTCCACCTTAGCTTGAAAAATGGCCATTTCTGTGACTACATGGTTTATTTTCTTATTGAGGCGATGTCGTGGCTTAACCCCAGCCAGCAACTAAGCACCATGCAGCTGCTCACTCACTCCCCCCCCATCCAGTGGGATGGGGGAGAAAATCAGGAAAAGAAGTAAAACTCCTGGGTTGAGATAAGAACGATTTAATAGAACAGAAAAGAAGAAACTAATAATGATAATGATAACACTAATAAAATGACAACAGTAGTAATAAAAGGATTGAAATGTACAAATGATGCGCAGGGCAATTGCTCACCACCCGCCGACTGACACCCAGCCAGTCCCCGAGCGGCGAATCCCTGCCCCCCCACTTCCCAGTTCCTAAACTAGATGGGACGTCACATGATATGGAATACACTGTTGGCCAGTTTGGGTCAGGTGCCCTGGCTGGGCATGAGAAGCTGAAAAATCCTTGACTATAGTCTAAACACTACTGAGCAACAACTGAAAACATCAGTGTTATCAACATTCACATACTGAACTCAAAACATAGCACTGTACCAGCTACTAGGAAGACAGTTAACTACATCCCAGCTGAAACCAGGACAGGTGACCCTTCAACATACTATTTCCTGCATTGATTTATTTGTTGTTTGGTTAATTGTAAAGGCTTAATGCAATTTACAGTAGCTGTTAGGTTATGCCTAGTCCTCACCAGAGGTTCCCCATCACACAAACTCACAATGAAGCTCATCTGAAATTTACTGAAGTCAATAGAACAATAAGCATTGATAACAAAACTGTCTCTAAATTGATACATGAGAGACAGGATTACCATTGGCTGTCTCACACAACATGTACTCTGTTCCATAATTGTAACTGCATTTCATAATAATTGAATGAAAACACAGGAGATAATACTGTTTTCAGCCTCAAAAAGCCAAAAAGCTTCAAATTTTTAAGGAAATGATAATACAGATTAAACAAATGAGAGTATTGAAACAGTGGGCTTGGGAAAAAATTAATTGCATTTTTGTCACTGGATTTTTAATTTTGAGAACAAGTGGTCTATCCTAAGGATTCTACCATGAGTTTAATCGTAAAAATTTCCCTTATATACAAATTATTTTTAATTAACAAAAAGCATAAACCATTGAGAATGGCTACTTTGTATAATATTCAGGAAAAACACTGAAGAAAAGTGGATTTTGCAGTATATTTTGGAAGGGTCTAGAGTTGCAGTGTCTCCCTTCACTGTCCAGCTTACTGAAAGATAATGAATGAAGCAGGAAAAAGTGTATCTTCTATTTCTGTGTTGAAGTTATATAGCTAGGTTTGGTTTCAGCAACTCACCAATGAATATTAAAATCAAATATTAAAACCCACTGCATTCACAGAGTGATGTCCATCTGCATGAAAAACAAGTGAGGTTTTTTTCCTACTTCCCCGTTAACAACAAGAGTGAACATATTGTTTAAGATCTTCCTCAAGTATGTACACAAAATTTCTTGTTAGAGATATTTTATGTGAGCAATGGCAACGAATTCTAGGCTTGGGAGACAAGTTACCAGAAAAATTTGTCTCCCATACACTGGAGTAATTCCAGTGAATTGCTGACATTACAGAAAGTAAATGCTTTACTGGGGGAGTGTCATAATCCCGCTGACTAGAAATGAATCTTTGCAGAAGTTTGAAGATGTCTATCTTTGAATCTAATGCAATATTTACCAGGGGACCACTAACATGCAGTGATACCAGTAACTTGTGTTACTGTTTTTTCTGCATTGGAAACAATTTTAGATTTTTGAGAACAGTGTTTTAACCCTGAATACAGAGATTCACCATAACTGAGCACGGAGATCACAAATGCAAAGCTTTCTGTGGCTAAATCTAATTCTGAGTGGGAAAGGCACAAATTGATTTCCAACAGAGTATGGACACTGACAGATCTTAGTATCCAGAAGCAGTGAGGTATTCCAGTGACCAACAAGGCTGTGAATTGCTTCACTGATCTAAAGATTTAATGCTAATTTGGTGGTAAATGAGGACACTGTCACAGAGCTGAAAAGTTACTCAGTTTTTCTTTCTGTTCAGCAGCACTAGCCCACCCTTCAATATTTGCATGTCAGCTGCTCATTGTTAACCTAAGCAGAGATAAGTTGAAGATGACACTGTCTGCATTTATCTGAAGATGACATTGAACCTCAATATGCAACTGTAGTTTTGAAAGTAGTTTGCTCTTTAAGTCTTTGAGAAACCTCTTGACTATTTTTTCCCTCACATGTACAGAACTTGTTTCTTCTTTAACAGATGTAGAACATAGCATATGGATTTAAAAAAAAAAAACAAAAAACAAAAACAACCCCAAAAACCCAAACCAACAGAACAGTAGTAACAGGAGAAAGGGCATTTTCTTCATTCTTCCAAAGCCTTTGCTATTGTTTTCTTCCCATTTTCCCATTTTGTAATTTCTGTAAAATGTAGGCAATTTTGACTGAGTGAATCTTTTGCCCATTTTACCACCTACAGCTCAGTGTCAAATAGAACTAAATATTATAGATACCTTCCGAATGAAGGGCTGTTTTCTGTTCTGAATTACACTGAAACCAACTAATAACTTCCTGTTATTACATCAATCAATGTGCTACCAGAGCTTTTATCACACAACATATATCATTGCAACAAAACTGTGACTACCACATGTTAGATCATCTTATATCTTTTAAAAATTATTTTTGGTTCAAGAAGCACATTGAAATTAGACTAATTGTGTGTAAAAAAAGAAACAACAGAATAAAAACTTCAGAGAAAAATTCTGAAAGTTAACTACTATACACATCAATAATATTGTGAGAAATGATAAAAAAACACTTAGTCTTGATTCCTGCTTCATAAAACTTAGAGGAGAATAATGTATTTGTCCCATTTGGCTAAAATTAGCCAATAGGTTCAAATCTATCAAGGACAGGTTGCTAGCCAGCACAATCACATATGCTTCATATCCTAAAGAAGTTGGACTAAACCAGAGGCTCTCTTGATGAGGGTTCATCTGAGACAAGCACTAAGAATCTGAAATATTCTAAGAAATACCATTTGCAAGGGTTTCCAGTTCTGATAGTGGTGGATCAATACAGATTGCACACCCTACTGCCACTTCCAGTCTTACGCATTCCCAGACCACTGCTATTTGGGCAAAGTGGCTATATGCAGAAGCCTCACTGAAATTCCAGGACACCTACTGTTCCAGCAATTTTCTTTGTAGGCCAAGGAGGACAATGGCTTCAGAACCACTGCCTCTCTCAGAAGCAAATACAATATCTCAGCTCTGTAAGAGGCAACAGAATTTGGGTCTCAGCTCCTGCTAAGGTTAGAGCTCAACTTTTCAGCACGCAGCAACTCTGGCTGAGTCCTGCAACAGCTGGGAACCTCTGACTCAGAGGGCAGGTTCAGGATTTCTAGATGCAGAGGTTCCTTTCCCAAGTTCTGACTTCCAATGCTTGCCTGAAGGAGGTTGATTCTTGGCTTAAGTTCTATTTAATTCTTAACTCACCAATGACTTCCTCCTCTGAACAGTAAATTCAGTGGAAACTCACACCTACCAAACGCAAGGGAGCTGATTCTGCTCCTGCAAGATCTCAGGGGGTATTACTGCCTACCTGCTGATGAGAAATCATGTGAGGAACAGCTGATGACAGCTACCTGTCTCCTGGTGAGCAACTTAGGGTCACCAAAAGTTGAGAAGCTTTTCATATTTAGAGGCAACAGAGATCTGAAGTACTTTGGCTCAACCTCCTGCTCAGTGTGAACTCATATGCCTATTATATTGTTTCTCATTTTAATTCCTGAGGATACATATGTGAATAGCTCTATACAGATGCATCATGCCATATGACATCTCTTTTTTTTACATCACATGAAATAATCTTTGTATATTCTGTGTATTTTAATGTTAAACAATCTGAAGATTCACTGTTTTTAAAAAACCTTGCCTATGTTAAAAATAGTATTAGTTCCTTATTTGAAAACAACATCATCATAACTCAATTGGACTTTCTGTAGTGGCTTTGAAAACTCTTAAAATGTGCTTATGAGGCATGATGCAAAAGGTTTCTATTATTAAATTATAGCTTTGCATTTAAACAGAATGAAATCAACATTCTGCAAATACTGTAATTTTTGCATGGGACTTTATTTCAGCTTCACTGGGTGAATGAAGTCTGCAAGATATAAATAATTACCACACATTTTCTTAAACTGTATTTTACGATGGAGATTAAAATGGATTAATCAAAATATTAGATTAGTGTGTGGCAGTTCCTGCAGAAAGGCATGCAGGAAGGGCAGCACACTCTGCCAGTTATTGGACAGCTGCCTGCTCTGCTCACTTGCAGGCTTAGGCTGCAGCCCTGATGGTCACCCCATCTAGCTGGTGGCTGTGCAAGCCTACCCAGCAGCTTGAGGTCTCCAGGGAATTAGAAGCACTTAAGAGGCCGTGCTTTGAAGTTGTCGAAAGCATGGTGGGTGAGAACAGGCAAGGATTGTGCTCTGCAGCAGACAGGAATCAACTATCTAGCCAGGCTAGCCTGGGATAAGCAGAGGCAGCCACCCAAAGCTCCCTATCAGGGAAGCTGCTGTCCTGGTGAAGGGCCGCAAAGGCTGCACCTCCCTGCCTGGGTGGAGGAGGGTGGAAGCACAAACTGTGCTCCAGTAGAGTCAACTCTGACAGTGGGTGGAGGAGCTGCAGGAGGAAGTTAACAGGCTATGCTGTATTAGAGAGGGTGAACAAGAAATAGATTATTATTTGAGACTTTGCAAGAAGAAATACTAGTGCCCAGTGGCACTGACCTCTAAGGACTACCAGACAAAGAGTTTGAACAGTGAACAGACATTACCTTGGAGAATGAGCCACCATTGTCTTAGGTGACCCAGGGGAACAGGCCATCATTTCACCCTCCTTCCTTGTATGTACCAACCAGCAACAGGTATGAAGCCTTGGCAGTGGACAAAGCCAATAAGCAAGATTCACAGGGAGAAATGGCACCAGCACCACACACTAAAAGCTGCAAAAGGAAGCAGCGAGTGCTAGTGGTGGGTCACTCTGCTGAGAGGCACCTCTCTGCCTGCCTGCTATACAGTGAAGGGAAGTTTGCTGCTTCCCAGGAGCCAAGACAGGGAATGTCAGAGGGACACTGCACAGACCACTCTCCACTACTTCTTTTCCATGTGGGCACCAATGACATGGTAAAGCAAAACCTGGGCAGGATTAATCAGAACTTCAGAGCCCTGGGGGCACAAGTGAAGGGGACAGGTGCTCAAGTGATCTTCTCCTTTGTCCTGCCACTCAGAAGCAGGGGTGCAGGCAGAGGTCTACACATCATGCAGATCAATACCTGGCTTCAACTCCAAGGCTTTGGTTTCTATGATCACAAGACATTTTTTGATGAATACAGCCTCTTGGAAAGACATGGGGTCCACCTATCTAGAAAAAGCAGATGAATCTTTGCTAGCAGATTGGCTGATTAAGTGAAACATACTTTATAAACTAATGAACGTGGGGGATTGTGTCCAAAGCTGTGACACTTGCATATTCATAAGCAACAGGTTGGATGTGTGCACCTACCAGGGTAGTGAGGAATGCTCCCCAACCCCCTCCAAATGCAAAAGCCCTAAGATGAGCCATCTCAAGTGCATGCATACCACTGCATGTTGTCTGGGTAACAAACAACAGGAACTGGAGCTCCATGCTCAGTCAGAGAGCTATGATGTCATAGGAATCACAGAAACTTGGTGGGAAAACTCACACGATGATGACCACAATGGATGGATGCAAGCTCTTTTGGAAAAAAATAGGAAAGGAAGAAGAGAAGGTGGAGTTGCACTTTATCTAAAAGAGAAATTTGAGCATATGGCAGTGAACTATGGAGACCATGAAAGTTGTATAGAATGTCTTTGGATCAAGATTAGAGGAATTGTCACCAAGGGGGATCTTATGTTAGGTAACCTCCCAATCAGGATGACAAGGCCAACGAGACCTTACTTTGTCTGCTCAAGGAAGTCTTGAGGCCAACAAAACCTGGTCCTCATGAGTGTCTTCAATTACCTGGACATTTTGGGGGGAAAACAACACAGTGGTGCACAAGTCCTCCATCAGGTTCCTGGAATGCATTGAGGTCTGCCTCCTGCTACAGATGCTGGACATGCCGACTCAGAACAGCGCATTGCTATGTTTACTGCTCACAAACTGAGAAGTCTTACTTGACAACATAACTACTAATACCAGCCTTCGATACAGCGATCGTAACATTGTGGAGTTTAAGATCCTGTTGAGCACACTAAAGACCAGTAGGAGGATAAAGGCACTGGATTTTAAGAGAGCCAACTTCAATATGCTCAGAGCCCAGCTGCAAGGGATTCCATGGGAAGCATCCATGGAGGGGAAAGGAGGCAATGAGTGCTGGGAATTATTTAAGAACAACCTCCTGGAAGCATAAGAACAGTCCATCCCCTACAAAGGGAAACAAGAAGGCAGAACAAGAGACGACTATGGCTTAACGATGAGATTTTGGCTGTGCTTAAAAGCAAAAAAGAAGCATACCAGCTATGGCAAGGTGGCCAAATACCCATTGAGGATGACAAGAACCTTGCCAGGGCAGAGATGCAGTCAGGAAGTCAGTCAGAACTTAAATTAGTCAAAGATGTCAAGAACAAGAAAGGGTTCTTCAGATATGTGATCAGTAAGCAGAAGAACTGGGAAGACATAGCCCCATTACTAAATGTGGCAGGGAAACTAGTCACTAATAGTGCTGACAAGGCAGAGGTTCCCAATACCTTCTTCGCCTCTGTCTTTGCTGGTGTAGCTGGACCCCAGATCATAGGATCAAGTAGCTACGACAACACATATGTTGACCCACCAGTGGTGGAGGAAGGGCTGATTTGAGGCTTCTTGCAAGGGCTCAACCCACATAAACTCTATGGGCCCGGACAGAATCCACCCCAGGGTGTTAAAAGAAATGGCTGACATCATTGTTGCAAGGCCGCTGTCTCTAATCTTTGAAAAGTCATGGAGATCAGGGGATGTGCCTGATGACTGGAAGAGAGCAAATGTGACACTCATCTACAAGAAGGGCCCCAAAGAGGAACCAGGAGACTGCAGCACCATTAGTCTTACTTCAGTCCCTGGGAAAATAATGGAATGAGTCCTCGCGGAAACTATTACAAGCCAAATGAAGCAGGCGATTGGGAAAAGCCAACACAGATTTACCAAAGGCAAATCATGCCTGACTAACCTGATCACCTTCTACAGCAAAATAACATCTTCTGTTGACATGGGGAGACCTGGACTTCAGCAGAGAGTTCAACAGTGTTCCCCATAGCCTCCTGCTTGACAAACTGGCACAATACAGATTGGATGGGTAGTCTGCAAGATGGGTAGGAAATTGATTAACAGGCCTCACTCAGAGGTTGGTGATCAATGTTTTTTACTCAGGTTGGCAGCCTGTCACAAGTGGGGTCCCCCAGGGATCGATATTGGGCCCCATCCTGTTTAACATCTTCATCAATGGTCTGGACAATGGGGTTGAAAGTACCTGAGGTGAACATGTCAGAAGGGTGAGCCACCTTACAGAGACACCTGGACAGGCTGGAAGAGTGGGCTAGCAAGAACTGTATGAAATTTAACGAAGACAAGTGCAAGATCCTGCAGCTGGGATGACATAACCACAGCCCAGTACAGGCTAGGACCTATGTGGATGGGGAGCAGCCTTGCTGAAAGGGACCTGGGTGTCCTGGTGGACAAGCTGAACTTGATTCAGCAGTGCACCACTGCAGCAACGAAGGCAAATCTGATCCTGGGCTGCATCCACAGGGGCATTACTAGCAGAGATAGAGTTGTGATCATCCTGGTCTAGTCAGTGCTTGTCAGGCCTCACCTGGAGTACTGTGGCCAGTCCTGAGCCGCACAATTAAAAAAAGACACAGACAGACTGGAGAGGGTCCAAAGGAGGGCTATGAAGAGGATCAAAGGGCTGGAGAACCTACTCTATGAGGAAAGACTGAAGGATTTAGGTCTTTTCACCCTGGAGAAGAGAAGGCTTGAGGGGATATCATCACATTTTTCCAGTAGCTAAAAGGCAGCTACAAAGAGAATGGAGGCTCTCTTTTCACAAGGAGCCACATGGAGAGGACAAGGGGCGAAGGGTACAAGCTGCACTGGGAAAGGTTTCATCTTAATATAAGAAAGAAATTTTTTACAGTGAAAACCATCAGTCTCCCAGGAACTTAGTGGAAGACCCATCACTGAGGTTTTAAAGACTTGAGTGGACAGGGTGCTAGATAATAGCTTGAACCAGATGATTTTTTGTGCTCCCTTCCAACCTGGGCTGTTCTATTATCCACCTAATATTTTACTTCTAAATTACAATAAGTCAGATATCAAATTATGTGTACTAAAATAGGGACCCATAAGAAAACAGGTCAGCATTTTCATGGCTTTTATTTTTTAACAGGACATAAAGCCAATTGCTTCTTTAACAAGCATGTTGCAATATCATAATACAAAAAGACTCACAAATAGGCATTTCACATAAAGTACATTCACAGTAATGCAAAAAGGAACTACAGAATAATATTTACATCAAATAAATATTTTCCAAAAATATTTTCGTATTAAGTTCATTTAAGTATAAGAAAATTAGGCAAAATGTTAAAAGGTAGGTAATCAGTTACAAAATACAATTTTGTATCTTTGTTGTTACTGGTTTTTATTTTGTTAAAGCACAAAATGGAATTAGCAGGATGATATTACACAGCCTTTGTTATCCTACTGTAAATGCACCCAATTAGTCTTTTGCTGCTTTGATAAGAAATAACCTTACAGGCCCACTGTGTAATTTGAAAACAGGTTAGGGAAAATTTGGTGGTTTGCCCTGTATTCCAGAAGTGGAATGCTTGAGCACATTTCATCTCTTGCAAGGAAGACTGAGGGTGAGTGCTGAACAGACTGTTCTCCCTCATCTTCCCAATGGAAAAATAAATAGGGAAAAAACTTTCTTCTATTCTCCTCTAAAGTCTTTTCACCTGATGCTCTGGTGATAAGAATACACTAGTAGTAACTATGAGGCAGAAGTTGTTCTCCCCAACAAAAAAAACTTAAAAAAAAACAAAAGAAGAAAAAAAACCCTCCAAAATTAAAATAATTTGATCTCAGGCTAAAACCAGTTCTCAGTGGTCCAGCTTTGAAATGTGGAATTTCAGCTATGACAGAAAACAAGAATTTTATGACTTCTTGAGACATACAGTTCAAAAGGGATTGTGCAAAGCTAAAAGTTACTTTAAAGTTATCTTTTTTCACACCTGTGATTCATATGGCCGCAAAACTTCTGTTATATTTGGTAGGATATATACTGAGAGCCTGATGAGTGCTGAACACTCACAACATTTCTGATTCTCAGTGGGAACAGACGTCTTTAAAATCTTTCAAGATCCTAACTTCCATCAATATTTTTTGACATATAAAGGTGTACATATTGGCCTTTTTTTTGCATTTGAAAATCTTTTGTTAATACATTTTAGTATTGTCAATGGAATAAAGGGGAGAAAAGTCAGTATGTCTGTGCTGCATGTGACCTTTTCCATGGCTTTGCAGAATAAAAATGTCAATGATGTCATGCACAAGATAGGTTAAATAAGATGCCTGTGCAATGGTGTTGTATTGTTGAAAAAGGAATGTTTATGAATTCAATATCAAAAAAGCAGTTTACATCCTGTTTGTGTGTGGATTTTTGCCCTGTAAAGTGCCTATTGTTTCCACTGGCTACAGAGGGAGCCCATGCTCTTAATTTAGTCCAGGATTTAGATAATGTGAGTTGCCATGTTATTTGCATTTGGGGGCAACAATAGAAGGCTGATGGTTTCTTGGCAAGCCAAAACCACAAATAAAAGGCTATTAAGGTGTAGTGAGGGCTCACGCACTCTGCTGAAATAGTAGCTTTAAAACCAAGCAAATGAAAAATTTCCCCAACAATCACTAAACAGTCCCAGAAAAATGGAAATAAATCAGGGCAGGCAGAGAACAGAATTTTCTGTGCAGGTGTGCATGTCTTTGTAGGGGGTTACTTCCCACCAAACTCACTTCAGTTCCTTAGCAATTGCCCGCCGCCCCAAGTTTCCTTATCACAGAAAATAAATGAGGCATTGAGGTAATCATTCCCTGCCGCCCCCCCCCCCCAAGATAAAGCTTGAGAATGAAGAAATAAGAGGGACACACGGGATAGGATTCAGCTTCTTAGCTCTAGGAACTTACATGTGAGTACGATACCAAGCTCCCATGATAGTGAGTGGAGAGGGAATCAATATGGTCAAGAGTGACTCCACTTAAGCTAATTTAAGTACTGACATGTGGTTAGTTGACTAGCACTCTAGATTCCAGTGACTCTTTTGGCTAACTATCCATTGACTGTTATGGAAGTTTTGACATGTAGCTTACCTGTAGGGACCTAAATTAATGGCAAATAATTCCAGCCCTGATGACAATCTTTCAAACAATTAAAAAAATGTTAGAAAACAGTGATCAGTTGTTATTCATGCCTAATGGGTGGTAGAAGAAGGTAGAGCTGGATTAATCTGCAAGAAAAAATGTTGAGGTTAGTTATTAGGAAAAACTTCCTAACTATATGGTTAGAAAAAGAATGTCATAAGAAATATAATGGTAGAGGATTTATGTGGAGGCTTCTCTAAAGAACAGGGTCAGTGACTGTGTCAAGAATAATGCAGGTACTCTTAATACTCCAGAGGAGTAGCACATCAACTACGTGATCTCTTTGTTCTACCTGTATGTCTCTTTCTGTGTCAACAACACTCAGGGACCGTGTGTTTCTTAGAATTATTTCAGATCTATTTATGCTATTTATGCTGGATTTTTTTTCTTTACTGTTGTGATTGATTGCACATTTTAACTTTGTGTACTCTCCCAGCACATTCATCATCTTTACTTCCTAGCTTCCCTCATGTGTTGCCATCTTACATTTTGTTATCATCTCCCTTACTACTTCCTCTGTCATTCTTCTGCTTTGCTGTAGGATCATCACTCCTTTTCATATTCTCTCTATCCCTGTCTCATTTTATTTCCACTCTTTTTAGTCTGTTTTCCTAAAGAAATAGAGCTTATAGTATTACTCTGCTTGTGGTCTCTTTTGTCCTTTTCCCACACAGGATTTTGGAAAAAAAAGCTTAAAATGAAGCATGACATCAATCATAAGGCATAATCTGTAGCAAACTAGGTTTCATTGACTTCAATTATGGCTGAATTAAAAATCTTTTTATTTTCATAGACTTATACAGTAATTAAATTGGAGAAATCCTCTAGAGGTCATCTAGTTCATCTTCCTGCTGCTAGCACGTCCAGCTATATCTGGTTCCTCAGGGCCTTAACCAGTTGAGGTCTGAATATCTCCAAAGCTGGCGATATTCCCTCACCTCTGTGGGCTTCTCCTCCAGTGTTTGACTATCTTCAAGGTGATTTTTTTTTCTTCCTTTTATCTAGCCGCAATTTCCTATGTTGCAACTTGCATCTGTTGCCTTTCATCCTACCATTGTGCATATCCTAAACTGTGTGCAGCTGTAGCACAGAGGAAAGTTTAATTGCTGTTAGTACTTTGTGTGCCTGTATGAAACAGAGCACATAGCCTCCATTAAACTACTCTTTTCTTCAGATAAATATAAAAAAAAAAATTATCACAATTTTTGTATAATCAAGATGTTGCAAAAACAATAACCAGTGGGGGTTTTTTTTGTCTTAACTGGAACCTGAATCTGGATGACAAGTCCTTTGATTTAACTCTTGAGCACTTTGGCTTATGCTATGTGAATGTTAGCAATTATCCTTATCCCTTGCCTTTCTAAAAGCCATGATTATGCTATGTATGACTGTAAGTTAGGACCTCTTTAGTGAAAACAGCAACTGTAGTTTTCATTTTGGGATAGTGACACTTGAATCAAAATTTATGCCAAGCTGTTTTTCAGAATTTCACAGAAAGGTCTGTCAGCATGTCCATCATTTTGCCTTATACCTTATCATCTGTTAGCTGCAGAATAAGACCTACATATTTAGTTGAAAATATTTTTGAAGAGTTTTTTCCCAGTTTAATACAAGGTAAAAATTAAAAAGATCACCAAAAGCAAGGCACTAATAAGAGCTATCTGATTACAGAAGCTGGTCATAGTTTACCAGAACTTTCACTGCTTCATGTGCAGCTCAGTTGTCTGTATTAGCATCTTAGATTCTATAATTTTTTTAGTTTGCTTACCATTACAAATAAAATTGCAGAAGGTATAGTTTAAACCTCTGCTAATGATATATTTAATGCGAAGAAATAATGTTTCTAGCTCTTCCCTAATTTCTTTTCTGAACTTTTCCTCACTAGAGTCCACTATCCTCTTTAACACAGAATATTTACAATTTCTTGTACTTACAACAATAATCCACCTAATTGTTTAAGACAAAAAGATTTCCTATGTAGTATTTTCTTCTGAGAAATATTGTTTGCTTACCAATCGATCCTTGCTTCAGTATGAGAAGATTCTACAAAGAAAAACCCAAAGAAATGGACTCAAGCTGTTTTAAGGGGTGTTTTTAAAGCAACTCCATTTCCTTCTCTGGGAAGGGTGGTCACTGCTATCACTTACAAAGAGCAGTTAAATCCCACTGATCCAGTCAGATGTATAGTGAATATTAACTTAGCCTTTAACATGATCATCCCAGTTATCAAACCAACTAACAGTATGGGTAATTCAGAGGCACACAAGAAACAGAAAGAAATCCTTATTATGTCCTTTCTTGAAAGCTTTTAAAGTTGCGTGTTGCAAGTGCACATACATGTTTCTTGGGTCTAAATTTTTAAGATCTATTATGATACATTTAAGTATGCATATTTTCTCATGTGTGGTTGAAAACTATAGGTATAATATACAATGCAATTGCTAATGTTACCTTATTTTCTAATCTATTTGCAAAATTTTCAGTATTAAAGTTCTATAATACTTGCATTAAGTCTATAGATCAGTCCTGAATGAATTTCATATGTTCATATGAGTATAAGTATGTTCTCTTACTTTCTTTTGACTTCAAGTTGTACTTTTTAACTAGTACCTCACTGTTCTGAGGTTATAGAGGTGACTTCTGTAAATACCTGAGTTTCATGAAGGAGAAAAGAAGCAGAGATAAATGTCTTCTCACATTAAGGTTTTCTTGATATAGTGCTCACAAACTTATCCCTATCAGGTTTTTTTTGCCTTCTTTTAAATTCTCCAAAGCATTAAAAATTCAAAAGCATTGACTATGATTAAAGAGCTGATTTCTTTTTTTATATACAGGAAATGAATAAAATCAAACTTTATGTTAACTGTAATAGCCTCAAATGTTTATAAAGGTAACTAAATGGATTAAGTTCCATAAATTTTCTGCATATAAAACTGCTAGATTTTCTCTCCTGGCTCTCCTCTTACCAGGCAATGAAAAAAGGCTATTGAAAAAAGGGCATTCAGTCAAAGAGTTATGAAGGACTATTATTCTAGCAATTCTTGTATATTATTTGTTAGAAGGTATGACTTCTTTGACCTTTAAGACTCAGTAGATGTCTTTAATAGGTGGTACAATTCACTATGAATCTTTAAAGGTTGTTTTCTCCCCAGACATATAACCCTCTATGACCCAGTCTTTAAAGGATGCTTGTTGAAATTGTTTAATTTATGAGAAGAGAAGAAACACTGGTTTGTAGAGGAAGGCAAACAACTTCTGGAATTTATCACACCAACTTGCAAGTTCTGACATCAGAAGAAAGCTTATTAGTCCAGTTTGTTGAACACAGCTCATCCACACAAGGGAATGTCTTTTGATTTTATGATTATTTTAATTCCCAAATATAAAGGGATTTCTGTAAAAAGTGCTGTAGAAGTACAATGCACTCTTTGTCTGAATTTAATAGAATCAGCACAATTTAATTCCCTCACCACAAGTGAGCCTGACTTCTTTATTCATATCTCCACACCTCTTTCAATCATTATTTCTGCTTTTGAAATTGATTTTTTAAATATATTTCAAAATTTATTTTGTCGGGTAATAGGTAATTTTTAAAACTTACTTTACAGTTCAGTGTGCAAAAAAATATGAGATCAGTGTATCATGTTTATCTTCATAAAGTATGGATGAAATGTTTTGACAGAACTTACGAACTTTCAGAACAAGAATAATGTCTTAGCAAAGTAAATAATTTCTTACTAGGCTAATTGTATTATAATAACTAAATTGTTACTGGTTCCTGAGTCAGCTTAATCTCTCGACACATAAACTGCAAAAGCTAGTTCTCTGTCTCATCAGTTCTTTGCTCTGTAGAGATTGCAATCATCTTCTGGTATGCAATTTAATTTTCTTCCGGTTCACCTGAGAAATGCTTCTAGGAACTTAATGAATAATGAGTTCAAAGAACACCTCAACACAGAGCAAAATGTAAAAAAACCCAACCCATACCTTGATGACATATGAATTTGCAGATCAGGAAAGACTGATCATACTAGATGTGATATTCCTTTGTCTTGGCTCCTGTCCTCAGATGGCATGCACCTACAGTTGCTAAAATTCGGGCTGATATCATTTGGACTGTAAACATAATGAAGATGTCTTCTGGATAGATTTCTAAAGGAGATGTTCCTTCACGTCATTTTCTGTTAATGAAGAATGAAGGTGGTGTTTCACATGGATTCTACTTCTGATTTATGAACTGATTTATTTATCTGTTGATCTGATACCTTGTGGCTGCACTTCTGCCCATTGTTAGTCCATGTCTCTTTCCACTAAAGACAAAAAAATTCGTCGGGGATAGTTCCATCTCACCACTAAGGCCAGTGAGGCTGAACACTTCTAATGCCCATCTATTACTGTTATTGCTTTTGATGATAATATGTGGCTAGTGTAGCTGAGAGTATATCCTGACCTTTAGCCAGAATTCCATTATTTATTGTGGTTTTTCTGTTCTCAAAATGATGTCCTTAAACACCTGTTTCTACCAAGCATATGGCTGAAATCCAGTTCTTCTTCCAGGAGCACTTTCTCTCTTTTTTCCACAAAGCCTTTTGTTCTTATTTGTCTTCACAGATTTATCCAGAGCATCTCATGCCTAGTATCTTTTTGCTGGATTTTTGTATAACTTGAATTTTTTTGCAAATGTAGCCTTGTTCTGATGAGACAGTTAGCAACCTCTGAAGCAGAAGAAAGGTGGTTGCTCTTGCTTTAAGCTGGACATGGCCAATCTACATATATTTACGGAACACTTTTATTACAAAAGATGGCTACTGAGTCCATCTTCATGTCACATGCCTTGCTCTCAGAATGGACCCTACAAATATTTTTCAGTCTCTTTATAGATCTAAGAGTAGATCAGCATCTTTCCCAGCATGAGGTTTCCCCAGACAGAGTGCCTTCAAAGTTTGTCAGAATGTCTTCAAAGAGCAATTACCTTTCAACACATTCCACTAGACAAAAGAGAAAATCTCTCACAATCCTTAGAGCACATATTATATCCACCCAATAATAATGAGTGGACATTAAATAAGCTATTCTGAAATTTATTCTGGAGCTGTTTCATCAGCTGTTGGAAGCACTAATCATGGCAGCTCTTATCTGGAAAGATAACTGAAAATGTATTAATATTTCAACTTTGGTATCTTTGGTAGTACTGGAGTTGTAGAAAAGCCAGGCAACAGAGCTTCATGGTTCTGAAAGGGACAATGAAAGGTTAGATACTTTGGGCAAGCAGTCCTATTTTTAAGGGGATAAACTCAAAGCATTTTCTTATTTTATGTTTATTGCACTGTTATTATCCTGTTACTGATGAGGAAACCAAACTGTCCTAAACAGTCACAAAAATTCTTAAAGTACTCAGATCAGGAGGAACTGTTGCCAGAATACAGATGATAATAAAATAATTTAGAAAATGCTTGTGTACATTAGCTGCTTAAGCTACATATTTCCATCATGCTACTTTGGAAAGCACATTGTAGAAAACCTGAAACTTAGGTATCCAAGCCAATGTCATTGTTGCATATGAAGTAGAAAATTTTATTATTTTCTAGCAATAATTCTGAACAGGACTTTTAGTATGAAGCTGACAATAGAAGATTTCTTTTCATAGAGCAGCAATCACTGAGATTTCAGGTTTTGATTCCCATCTTTCTAGGTCTGAAATCCTAAGATCATAGAGAGCTTTGAGTTTAATGTCATGGCCTGTCATAACAGACTTTGTAAATATACACCAAATGCTGTATGATGGGTCAACCAGCAGGCTTACACATCTGGAGACCATGAAGGGGAGCAGACAGACAAGGCTGCAACTTCATGGAGAATGATGTAGGTACTCCACAGGGAAGGGAGCACCATGGTCACTAAGTTTGTGCTAACTAACTTGCTACCCACCAATAATCAGTATAATGTCCTGGAAAAGAGAAAGAACAGAGTCCAATATTCACAGAAGAACTCAAGAAGAATCACAAAAATGAACTGGTAGTCAAGTTCTTCCTAGGGAGATGCATCCATATAATGATCTGACCTCCTGTTCAGAAGGTTGTGCTATTTATCAGGAGTTGCAATCTGTGACACCACAGAAAGGTTGCCAGAGCTCATGCAGGCCTCAGACTTGATACTTACTCATATGGGCATTAATGGCATTGCTAGCAAGATGACTAAAGTTAGTAATAATATTATCACACGCATATATAGAATATGCATGTTCTAAGTGAGGGTTGGTTTTCACACAGATATTTATTTTCAGGGTTTTCTGTTAACCCTCTTTTGAATGGGAGCAAAACCGGAAGAATCCTTACATTCTCTTTCAATTAGCATAAAAAGGAGATGAGCTTCTGAAAGCATTCAGAGTATTGAGCAATCTTACCTCTACCAGTAGCCTCTCAGAAACTATATAGAAAAAAAGACTGAGTCTCTTATTTTGTGATAACACTAAGACACATCAGTCAAATAAAATGGGACTGCACTGTTTGGTAGGGGTTAAAATATCTGTATGTAAAAGGCAAACCCAAAAAATCCAATCTCTCTGGAGAACTGCTGCCAAAACTCTCTCATGAAAAACGTATGGAGCCTTCTCAGTACCCCAAAAAAGAATGTAGGCTAAAAAAACAATATCAGCTCTGTCTTCCCTGTAACAGGCCCCCACTCAAAGGCCTGGTTTGCAAGACAAATGAAGGACCTGATTTTGTTCTACCTATCTTCCCAAATGCCAAAGCATAGGTGTTTTGGGTTTGTGTGGTGGGGTTTTTGGTAGTGGGGGAGGGGCTGCAGGGGTGGTTCCTGGGAGAAGCTGCTAGAAGCTTCCCTGGCTCCAAGTCAAACCCACCTCTGGCCCAGGCCAAGCCCATCAGCAACAGTGGTAGCACCTCTGCAATAACGCATTTAAGAAGGGGAAACCTGCAGTGGAGGCGGGCAGTGGGATGTGAGAGAAAGCCCCGTGCAGACAGCAAGGTCAGTGAAGAAGGAGGGGGAAGAGGTGCGCTGGAGAAGGGATGCCCCTGCAGCCCCTGGTGAGACGGCAGGCTGTCCCCCTGCAGCCCATGGAGGGGAGCGGGGGAGCAGATGCCCACCTGCAGCCTGGGGAGGAGCCCACGCCAGAGCAGGGGGATGCCCTCAAAGATGGCCGTGACTCCATGGGAAAACCTGTGCTGCAGCAGCCTGTATCTGAAGGACTGCAGCCTGTGGAAGGGACCCGTGCCAGAGAAGTTCATGGAGAACTGTCTCCTGCGGGAGGGACCCCACGCTGGAGCAGGGGAAGAGTGAGGAGTCCTCCCCCTGAGGAGGAAGAAGCAGCAGAGACAACATGTGATGAACTGACCCCAACCCGCATTCCCCATCTCCCTGTGCCACTGGTGGGAGAAGGGGGAGAAATCAGTAGAGTTGATCCCAGGAAAGAGGGAGGGGTGGGGGGAAGGTGTTTTAAGATTTGGGGTTTACTTCTCATTATCCTTGTTTTGATTTGATTGGTAGTAAATTAAACTGATTTTTTTTCTTCCCCAGGTTGAGCCTGTCTTTTGCCTATGACCATAAGTGGTGAGTGATCCCTCCTTGCCCTTGTCTCGACCCACGAGCTTTTTTTTATATTTTCTCCTTATCCCACCAGGGCTGAGGGGGAGGAGTGAGCAAGCGGCTTCACAGTGCTTTGTTGCCAGCTGGGCTTAAACCACAACAATAGGCTAGGATATCCTAGACTTATTCTGGGACCTGATGCAATATATGTGATCAAGGAGAGGCTTAAGACTGCTGCTTCCAGCGTTATCTGGCCTTTTGTGCACAGAAACTATGCTCTGTGTCTTGCAGTATTTATAAAGAGGAAAATTTCTCAGATATTGGAGCAATATTAGAGCTTTATCCTAGTGAATCAACACTGCTACATTATATAAGCGTCTTGATTCTATGCCATTTTGAAAACTATCTGTTATTGCTGGTAGCAACATGAATTTGCAGACTTCAAATTGATTTTTTTTTCCACTTCTATCTGAGGAAAAGTTATGTCGACCATATACAATCTTATCAGCTATTACTTCGAAGGACTTGAACTTACAGACTAATGACTAATTTCCTTTGAATGAAAGTTAGCTAACAGTTTCTATCAATTATCAGCAGATAGTTGCAAACTCTTTAAGAAAAAAAAATGCAACATCTCATGAGGTCTTTCGAATTGCCATCTTTGGAATTACCACTATGACACTTCTATTATGTAGCACCAAGCAAATCCAGCTGGCTCAGCAAACACCACATAGAAATTTCTCCAAACTGTGTTTATGATTAGTTTTTTGTTTTGATATTGGATCTGCTACCCCTCCCAGCTTTGTACTTCTGATAGAAGGAAAGAATAGGAAAGCTTAAAAAAGGACATTCATGGGCAAATGAGTTCGTTATAGTCCCCTATCTTCTAGCTTGCCTACATTTTATTCCTTCTATTTTCCCCATCCATACCCATTTAATTTTGTATGTTCTTTGGACAAACAGAAACAAATGTACAACATTTTCAAATCCAGGTGTACCAGGGAATATGTTACCATATTTCTGTTTACTATCTTCATTCTGTGTTTCCTAGGAGTTACTTGGAAATTTTTTGTTTTTACATGGGGAAAGAAACATCTATTCTATTTGTAGACAAAATCCAAAATCATTACTTGGTTGAACACTTCATCTGGATTGCAAAGTTTAGAAGTACTGTTCTATGGCCATATTTTAATCAACTTTCACCTCATTATTATCAGTCTAAGAATGCCATCGGAAGGTTTGGAGATTCATGTTTTTGCAGAGTTTGAACCAGCAGTGTCATTTTGAATTTAACTTGCTTAGACATGTAACAGCAAAAAAAATGTTGAGTTTAGTACTTTACAAGTCACCCCTACTGGATCACTTTTCTGTATGTTGCAACTTAGAGTAAAATGACTACCATCTTAGTCTATTATATCATATTCATTTGGCAATAAAGCTAAAATAAGAATGATTCATACCTCTTTTGGAACTATTATTTCAAGCTATTTATAGGTTCAAGAAGACATCATTGCACAGGCTTGATGGCTGTATTCAGAACCATAACATCGCATTTTTCAGGAAGTGACTTTCACACCATCCAGCTTCAGTTGTATAAGTACCTAAATTAGGAGGTCTCAGGAAAGTGATTCTGAATATTTGTTAGTAATTTCTCTCTCTCTGCTGAAAATATGAGCAGCTACGGTCTTGTCTTAAGAGTCTTAGTTAGATGCTAAAGGTAGATGGTGTGAATGCCTTTTTGTAAAAAAAAAAATATAAAAAAAATTACACTTGCCTACATTACCTAGAAGCCTTTAAAAAAAGATTTAAATGTTTTACAAAAGTATAGGTTTGTTCTTCAATCAAATGCCTGACTTTATAAGCCAGTCTTCACTGTAAGATTGTACTTTTTTTCTTTTTACATAGAATATAAAAAGTTCATCCTTCATCTGAAATTTTAATTCTCTAAATGTACAAATGCTGAGGTAAAACAAATGGGTAGTTTTTCTTGAGATTAATTCAATGGCTAGATACTTCTCTGTGCATTTATTCTTTCTTTCTTACAGCAGAGCAGTTCAATTATTACTGAAAATTTACAGGCTCCATTTTCCCTAAATAATTGAATAAAGCAAATTAAATAAAGCCCCCCAAAAGCAGAAATATGCCTGGCAGACAGCTAGCTTACTAGTTTCCTTGTATAATTGAATAATATTTATCAAATAAGCTTTGTATATACTGAAAAAACAAGAAACATTACAGACTGTTAAAATACTTGTGCCTGGTTTTCATTAGATATCTACTGTCTTGAAAAGGTAAATGGTGTGCATTAGCACTTCAAGAAGAAAACAAGCAATTTCATAAACGTTTCTGTAATAAACATTTGTATCAACGTAGATTTTGCTAGCATGATAAAAATAGGAATAATTGTGCTTATTCTGTTTCCAGTTTATTTTTTTCTGTATGTCCTGGATATCATCAATACGTCTTTGTGAAAAGAACTGGTATCAGTAGCTGCAGAATCTGGCATGACCCACATGTTACAATTTAACAGATAAATGAAATAGCATGGGTGGCCAAAAGGACTGCCTCCACTATTGGGTCAAAATATGCACACATGCATAAAAATAGACCCTTGCTTTCCCATCTGTCATTTGCTAATCAAAATGGCTTACTGTAGTCCTTGAAAGCTAGTAAATACAGACTCTGGTGAAGGTTAAAAAGAAGTGTTTCATAAACAAAGTCCTAATACAATACTGAAAAAATACACATTTTGACAGATGTCTCAGTTGCAAGATGATACTCTCTGGGAAGAAGAGTGTTTTCTCAATAGGAGGTTTTAAATTACTGAGGATTGTATCTGGTATTTTGAGTTAGGAACAACAGGTAGGTGAGCAAAGGTGGATTCGGGGGGGGGGAAGGAAAAAGGTTGCCTCTTTACTTGTAGACATCTCTCTAGGCTAAAGAAAAATATATTTTAAAATTTCCTTTGTCAAAATATGTGGGAAAAATGGGGGTAGGATTTATTTTGCCTACCTACTTTTAGGCAACTGCACATGAGCTAGTGAGTTATCTTAGCTCCATTAGAGTTAAGAGACCTCTTCAATACGGCCATTGGAACTTAGAGTACAGATACATCTAACTGTAGATAACTGTGTACTTTGAGATGAGATAGGTCACTTCCTGGATTCCATTGACTAGCTGTCTTTCAGCTATAATGGCAGCTTGAACAACTAGTTCTTACGTAAACACTTACACTGTGGACATGGCAAGTCAGTTACTAAGTGGTCAAAATTGTACCTTGCAACATGTCAAATCTAGTTACTTTATGGAAAATGCTTGTTTATGAGAGGGGGACTTTTGTGCTCCATCAGCTTTCAGTTGTCTACTCTGACTTGTTTTCGCCTTTATAGGTGTACTGCTTTTGGCTGAGATGATAGATTTAATTTTCTTCATAGCAGTTCATATGGTTGATAACACTCCAGTGTTTCAGCTGTTGCTGAACAGTGCTTGCACAGCATCAAGGCTTTCTCTATTTCTCCTGTTGCCCCATGGGGGTGTACAAGATGTTGGGAGAGGACATTGTCAGGACAGATGTCCCCAACTTCAATACATGTTCAATGTATTTCCATATTCTTAATATCTGACTGGTGTGGCAGACTGTCTGCACTAGCTTCCTGAATGACTTTTTGTCAGAAAGTTTGTTTAGTTCATGTAAATGTAGCCTCCTTTCAGACATTTCTGTTGGTAATTGATGTTCTGGTCCTGTACATTACCCTATTGGTAATATACTTCCCCTTGTAAGTAGAATTAGTACAGCAGTCAACTGCTATAGGAAGTACAGTCTATATGTTTTGTAAGTAGGTATTTATTCTCACTGATGAATTCAAGACTGAAGTGAAATTGGACTTCAGCTGAATGTGGAGAAAGATGACAGATGAAAGACGATGAAATAAGAAATCTTTTTCACAATTTAGCTTATAATCTTTCAAGTTTTGTGTATTAACATTAAAACAGTATCTAGATACCCACTGGCAAAGAGCTGGTAAGGACTTGCTGAAATCCTTGGTATTTTAAGAGCTAAACTTGGAGCATAAATGGTTGGAAGATTTCATTGTGTAGCGTGGGGAAACAGTTCAAACGCTTTTGTTGCCTTATATAGGAGCAGACATCTTCTGAATGTATCAGAGAACTTTCTTTGACCTTGCTGCAAGGTGAAAATGAGACACGCGCTTTTCATTTGTTCCCCGTCAGATAAAGTGAGATGCCTCAGGTTTTAATTAGGTCACTACAGGTTTTCACTGGGAAAAATGAACACTTCAACAAGAGGAACAGAATGGAAGAATGATCACTGCCCCTTCTGTTAAATGGCATGTATGTCTTCTTGATTTGACACTACGAGTGATTATTTTTTCCTTATTTTATTCATTTGCCATGCAAGTTAACTGAAACTGCAACAGTAATACCTTTGCAAAGTAATTCTGAAGAATGTTACTGTTGATTAAATCCTATTTCTGTTACAGACTTCAACCTGAAAAAAAAATGGCTCATTAACAAAAAAACCTAACCATGAAGTTGAAAAAACTTATTTTGTGTTGTCCTAAGGTTTCATTGAATTTTTTCAATTCATGAATGTGGTTTCAAATTTCAAAATGTGCTTGTTAAAATGTGATGTTTTCCTTTTTCACTTGTAAACCAGGTATGAAAATGTCAGCTAATAAAAAAAAAAAATGCTTGAAGATTCATTGACTGCATAAAACTGCACAACTTCCCATGTATTATAGCTAGTTTCTTCTGTTGCAAAGGTCCTATAGATACAGTGTGTATAATACTAGTAATTACTGCAGTTTTTGAAGACTAAGAAAAAACTTACCTTTTGAAGTGGCAGTTCTTTTTTCTGATCTGAAGCTCAGATTTTAGAAATAGCTAGATCATTTTCCTTTCCATTATTTCTGTCACCACAGAGATCTTGCTCTTGGTTTCAGAAATTGTTACCATATCTTTAGAGAGCATCACATTTTTCTGTCAGTTATCACTGTATAGCCTACAGTTAGAAAATTATATTCATAGTTTATATAAATGAAATTTACTCATTTTCTGTATATTTATGGTTAGCTTGCTTACTTTATTTGCATTTTATTCCTGCATTAACTCCTATTTGAAGAATGTATGTGATATTTAGGGAAATTTTAATGCTTTGAAAGCCATTTCAATATTTAGAGGTGTCTAAAATATTTTTTATTAGACTTCTCTAAAGGAAGACTTTTAAAATGCAATTGGTGTCAACCATGAAGCCTTGTGAGTCATTCTGGGCTATTAAGAAGCAGACTCATCTTTTCTCAAGACAGCATTTTTAAAACAAAGTACTAATTCACAGACTATTCAGAAAACATTAAATATTAAAATAGTCCTCTCATTGGCAAAATAATTCCACTGTAAGCAATGTGAATTACATTTGTTTGTGTGCAGTTTTATGTATCCTTAGCATTCTATTTTCTAGATACTGTTTTATTGCTCAGTCTGGTTCCCTGGATATTCTCCATATTGAATTTTGCTGACACAGTTCTCACTCTTTGCCTTGTCCTTTCTTTTTTATTTGTTCTGAGCTTTTCCATCTCCACTCCACAACTGCACCCTGCCAATGAAACTGTTCATAAAGCTTCAGGGAATTGAGCAAGACTTGGCTTGAGACTGTATTAACACTGCTTAGGGGTGGGGGTGTGTGGAACTATTGTCCCAGTCATACATCAGTTCTTTTTAAATAAGCATTACCCTTATACCAAATGCAGGATGTGGAGGTGTTAACCACCAAGCTTCCCTATTAAGCAGTGTTTAAATATTTTTTAAATTAAAAAAACCAAAAACAATAAACCACCCTAAATTTAGGGTTCTAACTCTGTATTTGGACACCTTAATATAGTTTGATTACCTGTAAATTTTAATTAGCTTCTTCTGCATCCATTTGCCTGTAATATTAAGTCTTCATAAATTTGTGGTGCTTAATGTTTGTGGTTCTATATTTAGTTAGGATCAGACTAAAAAAAATCGAAACCTTCAACATACATACAACCTTATTTAAGAAACCTCTCCAAGCAGTTTTACCTTGTAACACTGATCAAACATTTATAATTCCTGTAATTTAAAACTGTTACAGTCAGATCTAAGCAAAAACATATGATTGCTGTTCCTTCCCTAAATATGGCTTTGGAAGGAAAGTCATCATAAGAATCTCCCATTCTTCCTCACTTTCCCCTCCTGTAGAGATTTTTAGGAAGGCAAATCAGGTGGGGATTCAGTTCCCCATGTAGGTATATGTTATAAATTGCATTCATTGGTGTTGCTTTTTCAACCATGACATTCACTTTGATGCAGCACATGCATAAAAGCACATAATTTCATAATATATCATCTTTGTTAGGCTATTGACAACCATATCTGAGTAGAAACTGCACAAGAAAATTGGGATAAACTATAATTACTCAGATGGGCCTTTGAACATGACACACAAGCCTGGGGTGTATATATGTGATGAATATTATGAGATGCTGATGCATGCAGGCACACAGAACAGCTCATTCAAGAACACAGCCACATGAGTTACTCCTTTAAGCATCTGCTGTATGCTTATCCACCCTCTGGCAGGCAGTAAGCTGTAGCTTTTTTACCTTAGCAGTGGGTGTTAGGTATGAAGCTGTGCCTCATGTAACCTAAATACAGCCATTGTGCAGGCTGTATGGTCCTGAGTTCCCTCCAGTCATCCAGCTGTGTTGCAGACTTTCCCTTAAAACTGCCTTTACCCTACATGTTTTATTTTTACCATCTTTTCTCCTACAAAATTGACAGTGAGCCTCTGGCTCTTGTCTTCCATGCCAGTTTTGCCCTATGCTATCTTTTTTTGCTAGATAAATTTCCTTTTCCAGTTTTCCTTTTCTTTAATTTTTCATTTTGTCTTTTGCTTGGTGGCTTTTCTATTTCCTATATATGTCTTCAAACTTTGCCCGTTCTGTTATGGGCTTATTCCTACCATAGAGGTTCACTGTTACTGTTTGTACTGTATAAGTGAGGATTTGGATTCAGATCCCCTTCAGGTTACTGTAAATCCCAGGAAATTAATATGTCTTTGGTACACATCCAGAAACACCTTTTTGAGAAATATCTTGGGATGTGACAGTGAACAATCCCTAGCACCAGTACTGAACCCTCCTTCATTTTTATCTGAGTGACTTCCTGCAACTTGTAACCCAAAATAGGCTGACATTCCTCACTGCTATGAGTTGTGAAAAGCAATATTTTCCATCCACATGAGCCTGTAACAGATACTGCTGACCAAGGTGATTGCTTATGACCAGATCTTGATCTCTGTTTTCCATGAGTAAGCCTCATCAGAGAGACAAATCTACAGTCTTGGTACTGTTTCATGATGTACGTCTGCCATTCAGGAACATAAAAAGTAACATGATGGCTTTAAGGCTTAGCTTTGTTATCTCCAGTCCCCAACACTGTTGTGCCTATTCACAGGTCTGTTCACAGAGAAGTCTGGAAATGCAATTATTCCATCCTCAGTATCCTCCATTTCATGGCATGCCTGTTGGACAGCTTATGCAATTAGAGAAGATGTTGGTGGCTCTGATCCTGAGTTACTTCTTGTATCTCATGACGAGTAGTTGCACAGTGAAGGATCAGCTGTGATAATTGCCTTTCTATTGATGGCTAGTTGGTGTTTATTCCCCCTTCAACCCTAATTTTTTTAGAAGTCTGGTGAGACTCTTTCCTCCAGTTGGAGACCCTATGTGATGTATATCTGATTTTCAGTATCACCCTTACCCCCCAGGACAGTTCTTAAATGCTTAGCAACCTAATTGCTGCTATGGCTTTTCACTAGCATTTACAATTAACCTCTTTTAGCAGAACTGAGTCCACAGAACCAGGCAATGATTCCCCTGTCTTTGTGTGTGGAGACTGCTTAGAGACCAAAGGGCCTGGCTATCTCTATTCAGGTTCTGTAAAACTGGTAAACAGGCTGTGTCCATTGCCTTTCAGTAAATATTAACTATGTAGTTCTTGAAATAGTTTAAAAGTGTGCTTCCATCACCTGGCTTAAGGATGAAATTATGGTATCTTGGGCTCAGATAATTCTTCAGAAAAAAAAAAGAAAAAAAAAGTGGATGCTAGTGATACTCCTTTTTTTTTCCTCTTTTTTTTTTTTTTTAAAGATATTGCCAGAATCTGGCAGATTACCTTCCCTGACTTCAAGATGATACAAGTGGCTTCCTCCATCCCTCTCTTCCCTCTTTCCTTCCTTCCTTCTTTCCTTCCTGCCTGCCTGCCTGCTTGTGTTTTCCTCAGCTGCTTCCAGCACTTTCCAGACTGCAGGTCAGATGCTGACCTATTCTGCCTTTTTGTTTAGCTATCACCTGTTATTGTACCTGCTCTTGATAGCATACTTCCTTCTCAGCCATAGCTGTAAATTTTCTTTTTATTCTGTAGTTATATTTTAAAGAATTACAGACATTTAAATGAATGATGCCAAGTTACTAGAAACATTTTTATTTATGATTACACTTTCACTTACTCAAAGTTACACAGTATGTATAAATGCAATACATTTAATTAACAAGAATGTTAATTTTTTGATGTACTGAATGCAGGATGGATAGCAAAGAACTAGGCCTACTGCCTAGTCCTTAACCATCAAAAATACCTCCTACTTCCCAGAGACATATCTTCTAGAAAAAGGGATAGAATACTTAAACAAAACTTCTGGAAATTCTTTCTACTACTCTGTGGGTTCATCTTCATAAATTATAGCTATTCCTATGGCCTAGGTAAATACTAATTACAGCAGAATATAAGGTACTCTTTGTAACAATGTTTGGCAATTTAGCATATAAGAATAATAAAGAAATATTTCATGTCAATTGAATATCAATATATAATACTTCTATAGTGGTTGCATCACATAGATGGAAATATAAAATGTATTTTTAATAAGAAAATCTTTTATTGAACAAAAAGATAGATATTGGCACATTAAAAGGAATATGCATTGAGAAAAGCAGAAAAATTATTGTTGTGTAAAGATCAGCCTTGTGTAAGTCTTGTTCTAATACAGAACTTGTCAATAGGAAAAAAATGGTTCTTGCTGTGTGGTTTGCTATAAAGCCAGACTGTACTATAAAGACGTTGTCGTGGTTTAACCCCAGCCAGCAACTAAGCGCCACGCAGCCACTCACTCATTCCCCCCCCCCCCCCGAGAGAATTGGGAAAATAAGTAAAACTCGTGGGCTGAGATAAGAATGGTTTAATAGAACAGAAAAGAAGAAACTAATAATGATAATGATAACACTAATAAAATGAAAATAGTAATAATAAAAGGATTAGAATATATGAGTGATGCACAATGCAATTGCTCACCACTCACTGACCAATACCCAGTTAGTTCCTGAGCAGCGATCTGCCCCCAGCCAACTCCCCCCCAGTTTATCTACTGGGTATGATATCACATGGTATGGAGTATCCCTTTGGCCAGTTTGGGTCAGCTGTCCTGGCTGCGTGCCCTCCCAACTCCTTGTGCCCCTCCAGCCTTCTTGCTCACTGGGCATCAGAAGCTGAAAAATCCTTGACTTTAGACTAAACACTGCTAAGCAACAACTGAAAACATCAGTGTGTTATCAACATTCTTCTCATACTTAACTCAAAAACATAGCTCTGTACCAGCTACTAGGAAGACAATTAACTCTATCCCAGCTGAAACCAGGACAGAAGTATATTGTAATAATTATTCCAAATTCTAACCAGTATTTAGAGTCTCAGAGAGGACATAAAGCATGGGGAAACTTTCTTAAGGGTAAGAAACAGTGTTTTAAAACTAGTTTTTATACCAATTTATCCAAATTTTGGCACAGTTAACTTACTATCACAATGGCACGATTTACTCTAAGTACCTATTAAACTCAAGTGTAAGGAAAGGGTATGAAGTGTTAGCGAGCTCTAACTTTCAAACTGAAATATTTCTTCAGCTGTAGTTGACAAAATCAACCAACTGATAAAAAAGGATTGTATCTGTGATTAATCTGGTGATTCTAAACCCAGCCTTGACTTTCAAGACACTTTTTATCCCTGTAGATGTACTGTATGAAAACACAACAATGAATAGGCAGATTGCTTTGGGACTCTTTCCCCCTAGCTGGGAATGCTGCTAGAGTGCTATTAATACCTCATCTAATAAATCTGAAACCTGCTGATAGAAAATTTCCATTTGTACTTTGAAATGTCCGCTTATGCCAGTATTTTCATGGTTAATACACAAGTCTGTTTACAGGAATGAGAAATGGTTTACACTTTAATACCTTCTTTTAATAAAGATCTGATTCAGAGCTTTCTCTTTCAAGAAGGCATCTACTGCTGCTCTGAATCAGAGAGACAGTAATAGATGTCTGGGGAAAGAAAAAAGAAAAGGACAAGTGCAGAGGTACTGCTCCTGTTATCCCCCCAGTTATCATATTCTGTGGCACGTGGACTTCCTCAGTAGAGGAGTGTATCTATTTAGTTATGTTAGTTCCTTTTCTTAAATTTGTGGTTTAGTAATTTAGCTCAATGACCTTCTTGTGGTACAGAAAACTGATCATTTTTATTCATATCTTTATCATGTTCTCAGTCACTTTTTTCAGTGCAGAAGACTCCAATTTCACATATGCTGTTTCTGACTTCTGATCTTCTCTGCTGTTGCTGTCAGTACCTTTTATTGTTATCCTGTGTTATGTGTTTGTGGGGGGAGCAGTATTCTAGATGCAAGTGCAAATTGGATTTATAGAGTTAAGTTTCTTATTTTGTTTCTAATAATTCCTAAAATTCTTCTAGCTTTTTTAACTACCTCCTCAGCATGAAGTTGATATTTTAAAAAACATTGCAGGAGTAATCCCAAGACTTTTCCCACAGTGCAGTAGCTAGATTAGAGCCTATTATAAGATTCTCTCTATATGTTGTCAGTTGTTTTAACCCCAAGCATATCACTTTATCTGCCATTTTATTGCCTGTTTTTATTCAGGATTGTGAAATCATTTTGCAACACTCTGCAGGTTACTTTCATTTTTGCTCTCCTATTTAAGTTTAGAGGACAAACTTTCTATGCATGCCCTTTTCTACATTACATGAATGTGCTAAAACACAGTCTCATCATAGCTCTGTATGAGTTTCCACTAATTGATAACCATGTTTTAAAAGTCAGTGGAGATGTAGCCTAGGTAGGATCCTCTTCATGAAGGGGATAGTAGCTTGAGCTGCTCAGAAACATAGTTTAGGTTGCAGACATGTATTCAAATGGTCCAACAATGATACATTTTTGATGTCTCCTAAGAGGGGGCTATAATTGACTTATATAATTAAATCAGGACAGTGAAAAACCAGGGAGAATGAGAGAGAAGAGATTGTTTTTAGACCAATACAATCTCACAGAACAGTAAGATGTCTAAACACTACAGTTAGAAAAATCTCATGGTAGCTGGTGGTCAGGCTGTCCCTGTACTCTATAGACTTAGCCAGTACCAGCTGTCCCTTGCGAGGAGCAATAGTTAAAGCTCTGCATACTAACGAACCAAAGTTGAAGATGTATGTGAACAGGGCTTGGACTCTGTTGTGTGCAAATAGCTTGACACAGAAATGTACGAGATTGGTTCGATAGTTGGCTCAGAATAACTCGGTTGTTCTGAACAATACTTAACATGCTTTGAGTTTAAGCTCTCTTCCTTCACAACATTTTGAGACTGCGAGTTACATGTTTTTCTTTACTCTGTGCTTGCATTTTGCATGTGTTCCCGCTGCTCTGCATGAAAGCTGGCTTAAGATACAGTATTTCAGACTGTTCTGAACCTTACAAGCTTATTTAGATTTTTATTTTAAGAATGTAGCCAAAGAAAATTGTATAAATAAAATAGAGGATGGTAGAAGACCCTGGAAAGATCAGCACTAAGGAAATATAAGAATCAGCAGTATTAAGGAAATATAGAATCATAGAATGGTTTGGGTTGGAAGGGACCTTTAAGGGTCATCTAGTCCAACCCCCCTGCAATGAACAGGGACATCTTCCACTAGATCGGGTTGCTCAGAGGCCCATCCAACCTGACCTTGAATGTTTACAGGGATGGGGCAACCTCTTAGAGTGTTTCACCACCCCATTATAAAAAATTTCTTCCTTGTATCTAGTCTGAATCTACCCTCCTTTAGTTTAAAACCATTACTCCTTGTCCTATCGCAACAGGCCCTACCAAAACTGTGCTTAATGCTCCTTATTAGTTCCATGAGCAATATGGCTAGGTGTGTTAGAGTAAAAAGCATTTGTGACTCTCTAATGTGAATATGGTGGGTAGTTCAGCATCAGAAAATGCATCCAATATAGAAATAAGATATGCATATTTGACTACTTTAGTCAGCTAAAATACTGCCTCAGATCATGAAACAAACACAGAAAACAATTCTATTTTTCTACATTGTTTCTTTCTGTCAGCCTAAATGTGGAAATCAAACTTTGACTGCTGTCTTTGAAAAAACCCTATAGCCTGTGCAAACGCAATCTGATAAGAATTAGAAGTTTACCGGGGGCATATCAAATAGTTATGAGATAAAGCCAGGACTTGCAGGGTTTGAGTCTGTTCCCCATACTTAGGAAACAGGGACATCTAAATCCAAAACTAGCCAAATGCAGAAGGGCCCAACCAACAATCTAAATACTGTAGCTGGCAGCATTATGGGGAAAGTCATTGGCAAGGACAGAGAATAAAGTTTGCTTGGAATAGCTCCAATAGCTAGTTTTGACCATATCAGAACAAAATACCCTTTGCATAGTAAATGCCTCATCACAAAATCTCAAAAAACATTGCTAGGTCTTTTTCCTAAATACAAATTTAGGAACAACTTTAACTATGGTGGCATAATTGCCCCTTCCTTTCTCCCCCCCTCCCCCCCATCTGATCAAAATAATATTGCTTAATCTATGGGGGAAGGGTGGGGAATGCTGCAGTGATGCAAATTTGGCACCGTGATTTCACTGGGTTCCTCACACACAGTATTGCATCTTCATGAGTCACTAACACACTGTAAATCCCTATATAAGTGAGATTTCTTTGAATAGTGCTATGTCACAAGAAGAGGAGGGGGAAAGAGGAATATTTTTCTGTAGAACAGAACTGTTTTATCTTCTCAGAGCTATTATGCCAAGCTGTGTTTCATCAGTTCGGGATGCTCACAGTCAGTGAAGAACATCTGTTGAAATGAATGTGCTGTTCCACATTTCTCTTCTCTGCAGAAAACAGCTACCCTTTCCTATTAAAATGGCTTATACACTACTGAGCCTGAAGTGCTACTTCATTCTCCTTTGGGCTTTGCTCTAAAAGAACATTGACCAAGTCTTTTTTTTTGCAATAATGCCTGTGGCCCAGCAGAAATGTGGAGAGTCCAGAACAAGATCAGAATTGCTCAATGTCAGTGCAATGGTATCCTCATTGCTTCTCAAAAAAACCAAACCAACAACAATGGAAAATTTAGTGCCCATCAATGTTTGCTAATACAGGTGTGTCATTGCTAAATATACCTTGCATTTTTTGTATCTTTCAGGATGCAAACATGGCATTACGTTTAAAACACAGTATTGTTTTCATTTTTCTAAGTACCAGTTAATTCAAAGACTTCATGAAGAATAAAAATTACTCTCTGCAGCCAGGAAAATAGAATATTTTCTCTTCAACCTCATCCTTGACTCCCAACTATTTTAATGCTGTTCTCGTAGAATGATGCTGTGATTGCAGTCTTTGACAAGCACCAAATTTCAGGCAATACTGCACACTGTATGCACTCTGTGAAAAAAACTTTCAAATTGTGACCTTAACGAACAACAAACAAAAAAAATGCCACCCCCCCAACAAACCTAAAAAAATTAGGAAGCACCTGACAAGTCAGACACACGTTGCCAAACTATCACTTTTTGAAATCCTAAGATTTCCCTTGAATCATTGCTGTGTATATATATACACCTCTGCCCTTTAACAAATTTCTATGTACTGCTAGAGAGCTCCACAGCATAATCTTCAGCACAGAACTAAGAAGGGAGTCTTCATTCTGAATAGAAACATACCCATCCTGGGAATAAGTTGTGCAGTCTGCCATAACCAAGTGTTGCTCTAGAAAGGAGAAAAAAAGTTCATTATGTGCAAGAAGAAATTGGAGCATGGGCAGATGATTAACTAAATGTAGTAGTGACATCAAACACATCACAAATCTGAACATTCATATAACCATTTAATAATTTAAATTATTTTCTTATGTTTATTTTTGGGTAGCATATCTGAATTATGCTTGCAGTATATCTTCTGTTGATTCATTTCCTGGAGCTACTTTAAGTTGCTTGCTATGAAGACTGTACATTTCAAACCTATTCACTCTGTGTTTTCAGCAATTTCAACTACTGGTACCCTAGGCATTCTGGAACTGCAGAGCATGTTGTCCAGACAACTATAAGTCTGCATTTACAAAGCTTTTGAATGGTGAATGCATTAAGATAAGTTGAAAATGGATGTAAAGCTAGAAGAGAATTAAGGGTTTCATAGAATCATAGAATCACTTAGGTTGGAAAAGACCTTCAAGGTCATCGAGTCCAACCATCATCCATACCCACTAAACCATGTTCTGGAGTTCCCCTGTCTACTCGCTTTTTTAATACCTCCAGGGATGGTGACTCAACCACTTCCCTGGGCAGCCTATTCCAATGCCTGACAACCCTCTCAGTAAAGAATTTTTTCCTAATATCCTATCTAAACTTCCCCTGCCACAACTTAATGCCATTTCCTCTTGTCCTATCTCCAGCCATCTGACAGAAGAGACCAGCACCCACCTTATTACAACCCTCCTTCAGGTAGTTGTAGAGAGTGATAAGGTCTCCCCTCAGCCTCCTTTTCTCCAGGCTAAACAACCCCAGTTCCCTCAGCCGCTCCTCATAAGACTTGTGCTCCAGGCCCCTCACCAGCTCCGTTGCCCTTCTCTGGACACGCTCCAGCAACTCGATGTCTTTCCTGTAGTGAGGGGCCCAAAACTGAACACAGTACTCGAGGTGCTGCCTCACCAGTGCTGAGTATAGGGGAACAATCACCTCCCTGCTTCTGCTGGCCACACTGTTTCTGATACAGGCCAGGATGCCATTGGACGCCTTGGCCACCTGGGCACACTGCTGGCTCGTATTCAGCCGGCTGTCAACCAGCACCCCCAGGTCTTTTTCTGCCGGGCAGCTTTCCAGCCACTCTTCCCCAAGCCTGTAGCCCTCCATGGGGTTGTTGTGACCCAAGTGCAGGACCCAGCACTTGGACTTGTTGAACCTCATACAATTGGTCTCAGCCCATCGATCCAGCCTGTCCAGATCTCTCTGTAGAGCCTCCCTACCCTCCAGCAGATCAACCCCCCTCCCAACTTGGTGTCATCTGCAAACTTATTGAGGGTGCACTTGATCCCCTCATCCAGATCACTGATAAAGATATTAAACAGAACTGGCCCCAATACTGAGCCCTGGGGAACACCACTTGTGACCCGCTGCCGACTGGATTTCACCCCATTCACCACCACCCTTTGGGGTCATCCAGCCAGCCAGTTTTTTCACCCAGCGAAGAGTACACTTGTCCAAGAGTTTGTTACTTTTCAGGGAGATACTTTATAGGAGTTCACGCATGCTGAAGACTTCTACTTTAATCAAATCACACATGGAAAGCAGTATCAAGGTTATAGAGAAAGAAGAACAGTTATTTTTCAACTAAGGTAAGTTTGAAAAGACTGAAGTGCATTTTAAACAATTCATGTTCTATCACTGATGGCTGTTGGCAAAGGCAGGCTTGAAGGCTAGATCCTTTAGGCTGAGGGTCAATCAGCCAGCTTAGCGTAACAACAAAGTGTAGCAGTATACAGTATCAGTATGCTCTACCAGCAAAGTTCTTCTGCAGACTGTCCTGGTTTCAGCTGGGATAGAGTTGATTGTCTTCCTAGTAGCTGGTACAGTGCTATGTTTTGAGTTCAGTATGGAAGAATGTTGATAACACTGATGTTTTCAGTTGTTGCTCAGTAGTGTTTAGACTATAGTCAAGGATTTTTCAGCTTCTCATGCCCAGCCAGGGCACCTGACCCAAACTGGCCAACAGTGTATTCCATACCATGTGACATCCCATCTAGTTTAGGAACTGGGAAGGGGGGGGCGGGGAATCACGGCTCAGGGACTGGCTGGGTGTCGGTTGGCGAGCAACGGCCCTGCGCATCATTTGTACATTCCAATCCTTTTATTACTACTGTTGTCATTTTATTAGTGCTATCATTATCATTATTAGTTTCTTCTTTTCTGTTCTATTAAATCGTTCTTATCTCAACCCACGAGTTTTACTTCTTTTCCCAATTTTCTCCCCCATCCCACTGGGTGTGGGGGGGAGCGAGCAGCTGCGTGATGCTTAGTTGCTGGCTGGGGTTAAACCATGACATGGACACAGGCATATTAGGAGAGTTAAACCTTCATCCCAGTATGATAAAGCCATTCACACTACTGAAAAGAAATTTAGGCTAGTAAAAACAGTTTTGTCAGAAGTCAGTGGAAATTTTGAGTTGCAGATATCCTGGGACTGAAAGACAGACATGGGGCACTGCACACAGATGATGCAGTGAAAAACAGTGATGTAACCTGAGTGTATACTTTCATTCTAAGGACAGTTCACAGGTTTGTGGACACAGGCAACTAGGAAACCAAAGTGTAAGGCACCTTCCTTACCTGACATTGTGCTTACTAAAATCATTTAGCATTAAATTGATTTAGAGGCCTGCAAGGCACATGTATTACCTTGAAGAGAAGACTTCTAGAACCAGCTTACATGCAAAAGGAGACAGTGGCTCCTGAGGAGTTCCTCCACACCACTGCAGGATGAACCTTAGACTCATAGAATCACAAAATGGTTTGGGTTGGAAGGGATCTTTAATGAACACCTAGGTCCAACCCCACTATCTTAGGCACAGACATCTTCCACTAGACCAGGTTGCTCAAAGCTCCACCCAACCTGACACTTCCACATCTCTGTGCAACCTCCTCCAGTGTCTCACCAGCCTCAACCAGTTGCACTGCCAAGGGCAAGCCAGTGTTATCAGCCCTGCTGGCCTTTACTACCTCACTCTTTTTTTGTCCCACAGCAGGGATTCACAAGCCCTAGCAGCCTACATATAGCAGAGTCCACAATAGATTATGTGATGTGTCCTTGCCATAGGAGCCCACGTAACACAAGGCACAGGCTGGCTACTTTCTCTAGCAGTACTGCTTCTACAGGAATTATGGATGAACAAAAGGAAAGAATAACAACAGTGCAGAAGTCAACAACTGCTAAGGTCTCTGTCATTCATTAAGATCCCTCCAAATTCAGTTTTGAACAGTGGATATCTTGTCCAAAACAAGATTTGCAACAGATGGCTTAAAAGGAAAATTGCAAATTGTTATTGTAAAACATGGAGATATGATTCCTAATTCAAGATCAAATTATCTACAGACTTAAAATATAAGAAAGGTAAGTTTTGTCTTTTGAATCTATTATCTTTTGAATTAAGAAATAACATATTCCTGGCATATAACTAAGACTTAGAAGAAACCCATAAAGAAAAAAAATCTTATTTTGAATTTTTGTTTACAAAACATCAACGTGATTTTGACATTTCTGCAGCAATAGTTTTGTGAGTCAGTGTGGTGGAGCAAATGAAATCAGCTCATAGTTGCAGCTCTGTTTCATTTGCTATAGCATTTCTGAGTAAACATACTTGCACAATGACTCTGTGCATTTTGCTAATGAAATTATACATATTCCACCCTTTGAAGATTGCATTCTCATATGCAATATGCAAATTTGTATGAAAAATTTATACCTGTCCCACAGATCAAACATATCTTCATATGATAAAAAAAGGAGAAAATAAATTTTGTGTTTCTTGTGCAGCTTGGAGTACGGGTTGGGGTTTTTTTTCTAGATAGCTTTAGGCTTATTTCTGCTGTACAGCTTCACAAGATTTTTTTTGCATTGCTACCACCTAATGGTCATAATGTCTTGCCTTAGCTCTAATGGTAGTAATTTTGTCTCACTCATGTACAGCTTTCAGACAGAAATCATACAATAGCTTTTGTCTTTTTATAAAAAATAAAATAGTAGTAAAATACTAAAATTACTGCCAGACTTTCATCATCCATTTTTTTCTATTTGCATGGTAGAGTCTTTTTTCCTCAGTGTTCCTGAATTTCTAATGATAAAGAGGGTTATGATTAATTTGCAGATAGAATAACCCTTTTCTGAATGCATACTACTCAATAAATGAACAAGCTGCTTACAGTAATTAAAGTAATGTCATCCTGTGCTCAAATTGCTTGTGCTAATAAAGCTAATTGGCAACAGCAAGCATTAACTGTGATTAGTCATATGCATCTAATGTCATCACCAGTGCCTATAATTTTCTACATAGAGGGAATTTCACATCTGTTTTAAATCACTTGTCTGTTGTCTGCATTGGTGTTCTTTCTTGTATTATTGTATCAAAGATACTTTTACTACAATAGATGACAGAAAAATTGATTTTCTTTTTCAAACAAAGAACTGCACAGTAGAGAACAAGATAAGAAGCATTTCCAAGTCACTTATTCTGAAATAAGTGTTTGATTTCAGCTAAATTAATAAATCTGCATTTTCTGTCTTTTGCATATAGTCTGATATCCCCTTCTACAGGAGGTAGATTATTTGCAACAGAACATTAATCTAATAAATTTAGACCACAACCCATATTTCACAGTAAAACAGATGAGTCAAAAGATCCATTTTGTATTTATTTTGGAAATTTGCAAGAAGTTGTTATCAGGAAGACAAACTTTCCAGGCTTTTGCACCATTTATTATAAACGCTTTAGCTGTAAGTAGAACAATAATTATTTGCTGTGTCAATCCAAAAAAAGGGCAGACATTAAATTATCAAGAATCAGGTAGCTGAAGACGCAGCCTTAGAAACCAAAATTTACTACTTAGTTTTATTGCAGCAGTCTTTTTTTCTATTTGAAGATTTCCTTCTCCCTTCAGTTTTCAAACAGCTAACCAATAATTTCTACAATTGTTTTTCATAAGTTACATTTATTAGACCTCTCTAGTTCACATAGCTTTCTACGTTCTCTGTCCAAATGGGTACATTTTTCTAAAACCACGAAGGTGTTTTCAGGTTCTCCAGCTAAGGCTTTTTGCCAGTGCTGGATGGAGTAACCATTTCATGTGTTACTTTGTTTGCTACACTTCTTAGTTTGCTTTTATCCAGCTGCTTGGAATTACTGATTTATGTTCAGCTGATGTTTGGCCTTATGCCTCACAGCTTCATTGACTGTGTGTAAGTTGAGACCAGCTGGTTTGCCTTTACTGATCCTGAGGTGATATGATAGCTCTATGTTTTTACAGAGAGATGCACAGATAAAAGTAAAGGCAACATGTGTTCTTTGAACAGCTCTGGTGATCCCCTCTTGTTTTACAGCAATTTAGCTGGCTTTTTCCACTTCAGGTTTCAGGTATACCTCCATTACTCAAAGTTGTCTAGTTGCTTGTGAATTTTTTTTCAATCCCATTTCAGAGTATGATCAGATCATGAGTTTTTTTCATCATTCTTAATTTTCTAAGACTAAGTTCCAGATCTCCTCATAAAAATCCTCATAATTTTGGAATTCGCCATGATATTACTCATATGAATTATATGCATCACTATGACCTGCCTCTGTGGTTAATGTGACATTAATGTCAGTACCCTCACTCTTTCACAGAATAGTCTTAAGTTTCACAAAATAACTTTATTGTAAAGATATAAGGAACCTGATTCTTAACCATATCAAAGCATCAAATTCTTAATCAGGTTCAATTTCTTTGATTGTTTTTACCTATATAGACCACAAATGGTTTTGTTTTGTTGGTTTGGGGTTTTTTTTTTTTTTTTGAGAGAACCAGTAGAAATAAAAGATACAAATCTGAAATTGCATCTAGAACTGCAAATACTAACTTTCATTTTATCAGCAGACAACACAAACTTCATATCTTGTTCAAAAGATCTGAGCGACTTGTTTGTGAGCTCAGAGGATAGTTATCATATTGGCTCACTTTTACCTAGGCTTCCAGATTTCAGAAAATATTCTTTAACTTTTAATTGGCTTAGTTAGCAAAATCTTCCCATTTCTGAGAAGCCAGAGTGGTCCAAATAGACTCGGGAGATTTTTAAATTTTGACCGCTTAGATAACTTTACAAGTACCCATCTCCTTCGTAATGGCAGCAGTACTTGTGTTCATAAGAAATAGTCATACTGTTTGTTCGGACACATAAAATCAGTAACCCAGCTCTGTGAAATCTCTAAAAAAAAGCCTCAAGCTTTCACCTGTTATGCCCAAAAGTACTCTGTATTTGTTTTCAGAGCTCATCACCACCACTAAAAACAGTTCATCCTTTCTATGCAATATGGTGAACTCAGATACTTACAAACCCTGCCCAGGGAGCACAGTTAGGGCACCTAGTCTTGGGGATGACTGGGCATAGAAGCTTTGCAAAGAACGTTTTATAACTGAAGATTTCAAGACCCAAGTTTAGATGCTGTTTCATCTGTTACAGAAGTATACTACCACTACCTGGTCAGTGAACCCAACAGGGAGATCATTTCCTGGTATGACTGACAGAAAATGTTTCTGAAAAGAGATGAAGAGAGCAGACATGATGAAATATGATGCAACCACAAAAAAAAAACCAAAACCAAAAACCAACTATCTTGAGACCTCATGGACTGATTATGAGGAGAAACCATTTAGCCTGTAACCAAAGGAGGGACAGTAATGAAAAGGAAAAAGTCTAAAGTTTCTCATGTTCCCCCTCAGGGATTTGGGTGGAGACTCTGCAGCAGTTAGTATAGCGATGTTAATGTTGCTGTATTTGTCTCCAAGAGGTTCACGCAAAAGAGAAGTCCTCCAGCCTCAGTGCTGCCTGTCAAGGGCAAAATAGAGAATAACTGCTCTTGGTACAAGAAGATAAACGCTACTTTGTACTAGAAGCATGGAAAGTTGTAAAAATAGGGCCTATTTTTAGGTGTTTTTAAGGAGACCAAGTAAGCAGAGATTGTAATAAGGAATAAAATTAGAAAATAAGTAGATAAATGTGATCTTTTTGGCAAAGGTGGGAAGTTAATGGGAAGTTGTGCCTCACAAGTCTATGAGATACAGTGTTACAAATGGAGTTGTGCCCTGGAAAGCTAATCTTCATAATAGAAATGAAACTTACTTTTAAATTCAAATTATTTAAATAACTGATCAGAATATGCATCTGAGGCACTTCATTTGTATGGTGCTACTTGAAGAAGTCATAGGATAGTTACTTAATCCCTTAGCATTTTTCTTGTTACTGCTTCTTCATGTAACCCATCTCAGTTTGAAGTTTTGTCTTTTTGCCATTTAAAAGCTTTATGGTTCTTGCCCTCACTTTGGATTTTACATCCTACAAAGTTATAATTTACTGGTCTAACAGATAAGTAGACCAGTAAGGGGCAAGCTGACCTGCCTCAAAGAAATGCAATACACTGCTACCTACGTAACTACTGTCCAATGCCAAAGAATATCACTTGAATTTTATTTGTATTCATTGTTCTTCTGACAAGTAAGCAAAAAATTTGCAAGTCTAACTATGAAGCTGGTCATCCTCTCACCTTCCCCAACATAGATACTAAGTCAGTCTATCATCAAAAGGCTGGTGGAATAGGAGTAAGGAATATTATAGGGAAAGGAAACCCAAACCATTTTTGATAAAGGACTACCTGTATCATTCAATTTTAGTTAACATGGCTACATGAGCCAGCTGTTTGCCTAGGCTTTCCTGATAATCATTAGAGAGCCAGGTTCCTCTAGAGGAACACTCTGGATCCACCTATTGCATCTCAGGAATGCTGCCTTCTCAAATATAAACAACAATTGAGTCACTTCTTTCAGACAAAATAAATATAAGAAGGTGTTAATAGATGGGTACAGCCAATCTAAGTTTTAGATGTTAAAAATTCAAGATAGTCTTACGTCGACAACGCAGTACTAGTAACTTACCAAAAAAGTGTTATTGTGGTCATCATTCAAATGCATTTTCTACAGCAAATGTTTCACCAATAGAAAAGTGCCCAATTCTGACTAAATGTCAGTTTAATGACTTGTTAGAGTTTTTATTTATTTAAAGTGCATGGGGAGCATTACAAATTCAACAGAATCCCAGTACTACAGCCAAGACTGCTGATTTTTATTTTATTGGGTTTTTTCTACTTTTTTTTTTAATATGGAGTTAGTCCGCACTACTAAGATGGTATACTTCATCATTAAGAATTTAAAAACTTTTCTTGTAAGATAAAATTGTCCAGCTTTTCCTACCTTATTTTTTCATGGGCACAACAGTCAGAGATTTATATTAGTGATCAGTGTAATGGACAATACATGTAATTGATGAGTTTTACTATGCTGTTCATTAGCTGTGCTCAAATCTATGAAAAGGGGGCATTTTTTCCCTGTACTGTTTTTGAAAGGGCAGCTACGTCTTTTTAATATCACATTAACAGCTGTCTGAGAACATGCCACCACTAAAACTTGATGAAAAAAACAAAAGCTTTGATCTCAAAGCTATTTAAGCATTCATATTCTAACACCTGTAATCTATTAAAAACAAGTTTGTATTTTTAAACTGAACAAATGTCTTGCTTTAAAGATAGTGACAGTAGTAAAATATATTATAGGAAATGCTTTGGTATCTTTTAAATCCTTAGAAAATGGGTAGATATGCATAGTGGAAAAAACCAAACTACATGGGATGGGATAAGTGGTCATGGTTTCCCTTCTGGTTACAATGCAACTTGGCTGTGCAGCTTGTAAGGTTTTGAAGTGTTGGCTACTATCAAAGAGAGATACTGAATTTTACTGAGCCTTACCTTCTGCAAGGCATGGGGACCCTGCAAATTAAGACTCATACTGAGCACTGACAGCCATGGGGGCTGGAAATCTGGGGACTCTGTTGCCCCTTAAGTGTTCTGCATCATCTTGGGCATCAGATCTCAAGCAAGCCTCTTCTCACTGCCCAGCTGTCAGTTCTTACTCCTCTTGCAGCGGAATAGGCCCTTTTCTTCTCCTCAGAGAGGCAGGCTTCAGCATTCCAGAGAGGAAAAACACTTCTGATTTGGATTTCTACTGTTTTGCCAGTTCTCAAGAAGTGGGCAAGGGGAGGGAGGAGAAATAGAACAAGAATTTAAGCATAGATGATCTGGAATTACACTGTATATAAACAGAGCTAGTCACAGAGCATGTGACAGACACACAGTTCAAGCTGATCTAGCATGCTTAAGTGGATTAGAGGGGGTGGAAAAAAAAAACCCCAAACCAAACAAACCAAGACCAACCACATAGGGCAACAAGGCTACAAGAAGTTTGAATCTAAAGGCTCAACAGTAGATGAGTTTTGGGTTGCTAGGACTCCCAATCAGTGCTTAGAAGTTAGTTATATTTCACATTACTACTAGAAATAAACTAAGCAATTCTGTCCTAGTTCCTCACTGTGGCAAACAAAACAATTAAAATTGCAGTATACTAACTGATATCCCCCAAAAAAGGGTGTAAGTGTGATGCATCATACTGTAGATGTGATGTACTTAATTTTTGCTTTTGCAAAAATCTGATTTCAGATGCAAGGCACTGCAGTTGTATGGGTAGCTAGTAAGCTGAAGACAGATGTAAAACCTTTTTTCTGCATCATTTAACTCCTCAGGTATGGGGTAAGAACAGCTTTTTTATTTCAGTTAGATCTACTGCCTTGATTTATATAATATATGCCACTTCTGAATTTTAGACCCACTATCAAGCAAGGCTACTAAAATGGTGTGCTTTTTTGATTGCTACCAGTAAGTTACTTTATCCAGATCTATTAAGAGACATCAATTAATATAACTACCTATATAATATAACTAACTAATATAATTCACCAGTCAGAGGCAAATTACTGGACTCAAAGCAATAGCACTAGGAATGAAGTGAAATGCCATTCTTTGTTACACAGATTTGTGGAACAGATGTTTTGAATTGCCTCTCTCAGCTTTAGACATACATGCTTTTACTTATCAGCCTTCATCTCTATTTAGCTTCTAACATCTATGAAAAAGGAACATTTACTTCATAAATACTTGCCTTGAGTATGTGATTTTTGCAGCTTTAATAACAGTTCATTCTACCTTTGCACAGTCCCAAATCTCAGTTCTGTGACATCTTCCATGAGACATCAGGCAAAAGAGAATGCCAAATACAACGCTGCCAGGATTCTTAATGCATAGAAAGCAAGAGCTACTTTTGTACTGTAAAAAATAATTCAAAAGCTAGAATCATTTATCTGTTACCCTATTTGTAATTATCATCTTTTGAGCATACAAAAACCCCTCATCTCCAGCACTGTTCCTTTTCCTTAAGTTCTGCAAGAAACTATCCTGACGATAAAGCTCTTAGGCAAAATGGATACAAGTCTCTTACAGTGAAGAGTATTAGACAGTATTGACATAGAGTTTGCTCTCTCCTTCACTTCTTAGAGTAAGAGCAGTTTGTTTCAAAGTTCAAATACTATACATGCACTATAATTACTGCAGTGTTTCATCAGTTCCATCCACAGCCACTAGAGAAGCTGCTATGTCAGCAGAAAAGCAGTGAGCAATCCTTACACATATATTCAGTAAGCTGAAGACCTAATAAATGCATATCAGCTTAGTAGTAAACATCATTACCTTTATTCCTCCTCAACAGAAAAGCTGTAGCTAATAGAAAAGCTTATGCTCATTTTTCAGTTTCTAAATATTCTTACAGGTTTGTAGCACACATCAAGGCCATACATTGTTTACAAAAAAAATCTTTCTTGCCCTGTTACCCTTTCCACTCTGAGGTTAAAAAAGCTTTTCTGTTATGAGAACACACAGTGAAGATTGTCAAAGGAAGCAGTAATCAAACAGAGACATACTAGTTTGGATCAAAGCTGGAGCATAACATGGCCTCTGGACTTTTGATAAGTCCTAGAGTCAGATAAGAGCCTGTGGAATACCTTGACAACACATATGGTTGGGTGTTACAACAGTCTCAAAAATAATCTTAAAAATGAACTAATTACCCCTTCAAACATGCCATATTATCAGTCTGTTACATGTAAGTGAAAACTAAATCTGCAGTCCTCATAGCAAGTCTAGACAGAAGTCTCTTAAGACAAATGATGTCAATAAAAAACTAATAACCTCGTGATTTTTGTTTAGCAGCAGCAATCATTTGAGTTTCTGAATCTTCACATTCCAGAGTCATATTTCAGTACATAATACTCAGCCCACACCATCAGTATAAATTCTGACTTCATATTAACAACTTCTTCAGAGGATTTGGTTACTGTGCATCCTGCTTCTTTCTTCTAGTGCAACTCACAACTTCATCTTTTTCCCTCATTATTAACTTGACACAGGAATCATGGCCATGAACTAGTTGAAAAAAAAATTCTCCCAGGAGCACAAGGTCATTCAGATGTTCTTGTTCATAGCAGTCCATTATTTTGCAGGCAGTTAGCCAACTAGAAAGATTTAACCTTCTTTTTCTAGCTCACTGAATGACCAAAATTGCAATGACCAAAAAGATAAACAAGAGCTTGCTTGAGATTAAGAACTCCGAATCCCCTTCCCCTGCTCTCAAAGCTTAACTTTGTCATTTATCTGCTTTATTTCTTTCAGGCCATATCTTGACATGTGCAATAGAGATCTTCCCATTTGACTCTGTTGCCTACCTATAAACTTTTGGTGACAGACTTTGCACATTTGTGAACATAAAGAATTTCTTGCTCCCAATAAAAATGTTTCAGTGCAACTGGGTGATCTAGTCTCTGTATGAATCTGTCACACTACCCCAACACCGCTTTCCTTATTCCTCTCCAGCCACTTGGCACCAAGAATGCACTAGGAAGTAGCAACTACCCCTCACTGAAGGAACTGGTTATGATAGCATATTTCCATACATTCTGTATGGCACATCTAAATATTTTGATGGTTTTAATATTTTGTACCAGCTGTGGAAACTGGTTTGCTGCTAGATGACTGTAAAAGTGAGATTTGGTAAATAATTATTAGAAATCTTATACTAACACTATGATTGAAACAATAGATAAAAGTATAGCCAAGCAATTAACTAGTAGAGGTAGTTATTCCTAAGTTTTGCAGTTCTTTGCTCTTATGACTAGATGTTCCTGTACACTAGATGAGAACAATGTTGAAACTGACCACATGTGATTGAAACTGCATTAAGTTTCAAGATCAAAGAATAAAGACAAGAATAAAGACTTCAAGGACAGCCAGCAAGAACTTCAAATGGGTCGGTGGTCACAAAAGCAGCCCTTCGACTCAAATGGATCCTTCATTGCACATGATCGGATGTAGGCAGTACTACGATAATCAGTTGCAATCATTTTTAAGTCTATGTATACTAATCTGATTAATATGCAATTAGTTATTCTATATAACCTGTTTGTGCTAAAGCTGTGGCATGCACACTAGGTGGAATTATCCCCCGTGCATCCAACGCTGCAATAAAGAATGCCTGCTTTCTAAAACTCCAAAATGAGTCTTAGAGAGTTTTTTCGACCAGCTTTTCAATATCAGTTAGTCATTTAGAACATAGTCCATGCTTTCTCATATGACAGAAAAGGATGTTGGAGAATAGCTCAGATGAAAGAGCACCAAGCACCCTCATATGCACAATCAAGCTTAACATAACCTGCACCTAGTTTTGCAACGAAAGCCTTCTTCTGAGATACTCCATTGTACATAATTGGAGACTCCCACTAGGTATGAAAGCTTCCTTCAGAGCCGAGTCCTCTGCAAAGACCTTTCTGTGCAGCATGCTCAGCTCAGATGCCAGGATGGCTGGGGGCAGGTCCTGCAGGCACTATCTGTAGCCACTGTTCTCTGGGCTTAATGTAAATTCAAGGGCAATTTGTTCCTCCAGCAGAGACCAGGAAGCTCCAAATGAACAGCAGGTAACCACGCAGGTGAGTTTGCTTCCTTCAGACTGTTTTCAGGATGCATTAGACCACTCCTTAGAGCAGCTGGAGGCTTGTTCCACCACATCAGAGAGACCCTACCTTTCTGTTCATGTAAAAATTAACTCTATCCCAGCTGAACCCAGGACACTTTCTCACACAAGATGTTATGATGGTTTACATCTGTGGAACACCAAATTCAAAGCTGCAGTCAGTCTTTCGGTGTGTTCTTGAGGACAGTACTGGTGACAGTTGCTGAAGCACCTAGATCTCACCATTGTATCAAGAATTCAATGCAGCATGCAGAAGCATAGAAGTTAACAGATTAACTGCATCAGTACAAGTTTACAGATGAACTACTTTTGGCTGAAGTGAACAGTGTTGATTCAATAATCACAAATACAAGTTCTTGCCTTGGTTCCTGGGAAGCTATAAATATGTCAACAAAAAAGCTCAAACATATCAAGCAGTTGGACTATGAGAGAAGCAGAGAAATCTTCTTTGACAAAAGTTGAAGTTGGCCTCAAGAAATCAGAGGCACCAGTTCCTCCTCCAGTCAAATTACACTCAGGCTGGCCAGCGACCACGGATAATGTCTACGTGTGCAGAGCCAGGAGCTTAAAAACATTTTAGATTTACTGAAGTGCTTCCGAATGGGCTGTACCATATGCACAAGTACCTCTTTCTTCTTCCTAGTGTTCTACAGTTCAGTGCATTTAGGAAATGCACCATGCACACTGCGGTCAGCCTTCTTAAGAGAATATACCCTACCTATTGATGTGTGTGCACACAAGCACGTATCTATACATTTATTTATACAGCTTAGTTAAAAATTGTCTTAAGTGCTTGGACATCGCAATCAATATGAATTATGTATGAATCATGTAAATAACACACTTGAAACAATGTAGTTATCAAGAAGTCACCCACCACTTCCCAAGTTCAGACTTATCTTTAGAGTACTTCAAACTAGACATGCACAGTACCAGCATTAAAAAAAAAGTGCTGCACACTTCCTCAGCCCTTATATCTTTTCAAGCTACTTAATTCTGAAAGGACTACAGAGAAAGGACACCATAGTCCCATGAAAATCTCACAATTCCTAGTTACTACCTCTTCTCTTTTGAATGCTAGCTGATCAATGTGCACAGTCCACTATGGCTCTTTCCAAACCAGAACCCTTCTCATTTGAAAGCACACTGCAGAACGATGGTTTAGCTGTGACTACAGAAGAACGAACCTTTTTAACAAATACAGCATTAACAGCAAGTGTTTCTATAAAGGTATAGCAGGAAAGGTGCTGTGGAGAACTCCAACAACAGAAACAAGGTCACTTGCGTTTTAGCAGAGTTGGTAGGCTTATCTCGGCAATCTTGTGCCACTAATACAAGAGCCAGTAGAAGACAGTCAGTCAACCCTTCGTATCTTTTATTTGAAAAAAACAGCAAAGAGGGACTTTCCAAACACCTAATTCTGTTTGGTGTACGGAAAAACAGGTTTTATTTGCAATGCATGCAGTGAGGCTCCAGTGCCCCTGCGAAAGAACTAGGTTAATTTATTACCCAAGATGTAATTGTGACAACCTTTGACAGATAATTGGTGTAGGTAAGAGGGGAAGAACCCCCCTGTTGTGGTTTCAGCCCAGCCAGCACCAAAGCACCAGATGGCTGCTCGCTCACTCCTCCCCTCCTCTCTGGTAGGATGCAGAGAGAATCAGAAAAGGAAAAAAAAAAAAAGGTAGAGCCTCATGGGTTGAGATAAGGACAGTTTACTGGGACAACACAAGGAGAGAAGAAACAATAACAGTAGTACTAATAAACAAATAGACAAAACAAGTGATGTGCAATGCAATTGCTCACCACCTGCAACGTGACAGCCCCCCCATCCCCCTCCCCAGCCTGCTCCCCAGTCAGATACTGGGCATGATGTCATATGGTATGTATGGCTAGTTCAGGTCAGCTGTCCTGGCTGTGCACCCTCCCAGCTTCCTCTGAAAACTAACTCCATCCCAGCTGAAACCAGGACACCGCCCCGAGGTAAGAAAGACAGGAAGAGTAGCACATAGTGGAGTTCAAAAGCAGTCCCAAGGGATCTGTAAGTAACAGGTCCAGGATCCATCTGAAAAAGTGAAGTACCTCTATTATGCCCTTGAGGATCAACCACCAATCTACCTAATTATCATCCACACACTAAAGTAGTGAGACAATCAAACTTTACCTGAGCAAAGTGGGTAAGCTGAATCTCATGAGACATGAGTGACAAAATCTACTCAATGACAGCTAGGCAAGATTTGGTTCTCTTAATCTGGATGACTGTATGCCAACAGACAATCATGATCTAAGTCACAGTCTTCAGAATCCATGTTTTGACATGCAGAGAACATTGATCACAGAAAAGCACCCACACCACTCAGAAGAGATCTGGAATGAGAAGGGAGAACACTCCTGAAGAAGATCCTAGAATCAGAATTGCAGTACTTAAGCTATGGCCAGAAAGATGAACTAAAGGGAATCCTACCTCATTTTGCAAGGTACTTACTGATTTAGAGAAAATAAAATGCAGAAAAAGTTCCCCTCTCCGGTGGAAAAAGATGCATCAAACACTAAGCCCAGATTCATCCACTAGAGAGAAGTTCTGAAAGATACTACTAGCAAAACACAATGTACAGTTCAGTTCTCATTACTGCTTCAGCTTGTGGCAGAAGAGTAAGAAGCACACACTGACTTCCCTATGATGTCATTAAGAGAAGTGTAAACACATAAGTCTAGGCACAGGGCAAATCACAGGCTTGGAACAATCTGAAACAGAAAGCCAAGCCAGGTCTGGGCAAGTCCAAAAGATTTCATGAAGTATCCTAGCAAAAGCAGGCAGGAAGATGCCTCTATTTTTATACTAAGAATATTTTTTATTTTAATTTTATTGCCTTAGTCTTCCTCCTTGCTGTAACCTTACATATTCAAACAACAATGGCACAGAAGAATGCCAAATCCTTACCTGTTAGGAAGCAAGATGCAGAAACTAAAAGAAGTTAAATACTTCACAAAAAGGGCTTGTTGCTGCTGCATTAAATTCCATTTTCCATCTTGGTTTGGGAAACAATACAGACACTTTTATGAAGAAACCTGAAGCACTATTTATTCTGAGAATCAGAAGTGATTGTTTAAGTGTATCAATAGAGCCATCAATTATATACAATAAATACTTCCTGATATAATTGTGTAAGATGTATGTCAGAAAACAAAACAATCTCCAAGGAAATCAAAGCTAATTTAAACAGGATAATAAGTTTATAACGAGCGTAGTAATAACCTGATTCATCTTCCTCATAAGTCTTTCATAACTCCTCAGTGGATTTCATACAAAGAATGAATGTCACAGCAAGTTTCCACAGGAGTGTGCAGATGACAATATAGAACTCACTGTTTTCAAGAGGTAGATACTAGGCTTAACGGGAGCAAAAAGGTACGTTTCACTCAAGAGCCTGGTCACACTGGCTTGCATTTACAATGATATAATGAGATTGTTTCAACTATCTTCTTGTCTTCTCAGTGACTACCTGTCAACTCACAGAACAGGGGCAATGCTTGCTTAATTAATAACAACAACTGTAGTCAAGACAACGCCTCACACTTTTACTTAAAAATAATGGTTTAACTGGTCAAGAAGACATGATTCATCCACTCCACCAGGTAACAGAGACACAGGCCTGAAGACACAATGAGATATTGCACATATTGCTGGTCTAGCCACTTTTGCAACATGCTCTTGAGTAAAAATCCTTTACCAGAGAAGTCCTGAGGGTTAAATCCATTGCCCTTTGATATCAACTGACATCATTATTCCTCACTTTCAGATGACTAAGCCTCCAGTCATTTCAACGAGCACTGTGAAATGTGGCAATGTGTATATTATTCAGCATGAGCCATTCAAAGCAAGCTTATTTCATCCTAACTGCTGCTAAATACACCGTAGGAAGTCAAACCTGTACAAAGGTACTAGACTTCAGTCCATCTCACAAATGCATCGAAGTACCTTTTAATAAAGACAACTATAAATTCCATTGCATGCAAGTCAAATTTGATTAAACAGGCTGGGTAACACAGCCATTCAGAAGAACCTTCCAAGTATGTTCAAACGTTTGTAAGCATATGTGAGCAGCATAAAAGTGTTGGTAAAAGATGGCAAAAGGTGTGGGGGTGGGGGTGGTGTGTGTACACGCCCCCATACACCCTCCCCAAAAACACATCTCCAAAGCTTTCCCTTCAAGTTCAGGGTTCCTTGTACAAGTAATACAGTTAGTGGGTAAAACACACCCTACACCTCCCCAGAACAAGCTCACACTACGTCAAATCTAGGTTAAATCCCAGGCTTAAACTCACCTCCCACACAAGCTGTTAAAACTAACAATAAATGCAATAGTAAGGAAACACCCTCAAGACCACCGGAATCAGCATGAGGTAAGCCAACCTAGTTTACCTCTGTTGCACCCTTTAATTAGAAGGCAAACTACACTGAAGGGTGAATTCCACTCACCACCACTTCTCACACCTCATGCCAACTGATATTACTTATCAGGAATGGAGGGAAGGGGGACAAAATACTCCTTTTTCAATTTTAAGCTCAGTATGAACTGGATAGTGGACTGATATGACAGTTCATTAACGGAGGGAAGGACAACATACTAGAAGATTTTGTTGAACTGCAGACAACAGGGCTGAAATACAGTTTCAACTAATTTGCTGCCAGCATCTCCTTCACTTTTCATGGCTATGTAGCTAGTAAATTCAACTTGTTAGCAAGGGAAAAAATAGCTGCACTGGAAAGGACAAAAGTTTCATTCCTTAAAAGCATCAAACTTACGTAAGACAACACATTGCTTTACCTGGACTGCAAGTCATGTGTTGAAATAAGTGGTTTTGTTTCCACAATTGCTCAATAATTTCCTTAATTGTTCAATAACAGATCAGAAAGTGATAAAAGGACAGCTGCCAACCTTAAAGCTAATATACAAAACATTTTTGGTCAAGCTGATCTGGAAGCAATTCTGAACTGAAGAAGAAAACTTAGAAACTGACTGAATTCCATCATTTATAAAGTACAAATAAAAGGGCAAATAAATAAAATAGTTACCAATTCCACCTATGACAGTGTTTTTCCCCTCAATTTTCACACAACTGATCAGTTAACAATTTGCAATGACGAGTGCCACAAATTTGCTGCAGAAAATGCAAGAGGAAACAATAAGGGCAATGCCATTATACGTATGTGGTTTTTTTTTTTTTTATTTCTGTATGCAATGTAATGTTTAGGCACGTTGCTTGGGACACCTTCTAAAATAAATCATTGGCCATTGTTTAGAGTATCCTTTTGGCTTTAAATACTGGTCAGGAAAACAAATTATGTAAAAAATAAATGAATATAACTATTACAGAAACAAAAATGAATTTGTATCTAAAAGTGCAGGAGGTGAAGTACTTTAACCCTTTCACCAGACAATGTGGCAATATACAGTATATTGCTTCTGTTTGTTTGAGAAGGCTGTTGGAATTTTACACTGACATAGAAAATTATAAATTACACAGAATTAGTTTCCATAATCACTATATATATATACACAAACCAGCTGTGAAAAAACTGGTTTAGAACATACAAATGAAAGCCTCACACAGATCAGTACAGTGAAAGTAACAATTAACATGCTCTGCTGCCAAAATTTGTATTAAAAACACTATATACTTTTAAAATGCATGTACTGTAATTACATTAGCAGCACGGGCATTTAATTTACTTGACTTGTCTAAAAGGATTATAGCGTTTTAAATACGCAGATTGTTCTGAAATGTTCCATTGTATAATGCATTGTATTAAACTAAATCTTGGTGAATGGGTTAAAAGGCAGGTGAATCACTTAAACACAACAAGCTATGTGCACTTCAAATATTCTAGTGTTTCACCTGTAAGGTACTGTTTCAAGCAAACAAGACTTAACAGAACATATGGCTTTACAGTAACATCAATTTGTCAACTAAGTTGTAGCAATAAATACTTAAAACCTCTATCAATAGACTTACATTTTTGATCTGTTTTAAACAATACGGAAAACAATTACCAATTAAAAAACCTGTTGTAAAATGTTGAACACCAAAAAATTTTCATTTAAATCACTTTTGTAAGCTAAAACAACCAAAATAACATTTATAGGGCATTTCAGTTTCAGAAGAAACATGAATTAATTTTTTTCTTTTCTTTTTACAAGGTGAAAAATGTATGAAAACTGCTAAATACTTTGGTCACACTAATCGTCAAATAGTTATGTCTCAAATACATTAGATTTGTGTATTCACTTTTTATAAAACTATTCTTACAGCCATTTTAACTATAGTAACACTACTGTCATCATTACATGGGTAGCAGGATCTTATTTCACAGGCCACCCATTATTTAGAACAATACAATATAAACATACGCAAAAATTATTGGTATTTCTCAATGTGCAATATTTTTACACTTATGAATTTCTGTACAATGTCTTAAAATCTAGAATATAAATGTTGCTGGTCCTGATCCCTTGCGAAATTAGTGCAGCAGTGACTGGCTTCAACAGGTTCTAGATGAAATCCTCAAGAAACACTCAAACACCTGGATATCAGTTCATTTTCTTCAGCCAAGGTAGTAGACATCACATATCATACAGGGCCATTAACAGACGCCTCTCCTAAATGAGTGTGTTGATCAGTCCTAAGAGGCCAAAAAAAGAGATGTAATTATACAAGAAACAAGAATAGTCCAAAACAAATTTGGGTAGGTACAAAAAAAAAAAAAACCCCAAAACCAAACTGTCCCAGATCATGTGGAGCATGACCCCTGAGCTGGAGAGAGGAAACACAAGCTAATAACATGCTCATCCCATTTATTTTCTGGAGTCCAGCATTTCTGGAGTTTTCGTTGCCTAATTAAGCATAGCACTTTAATTAACTGAGCACACCATTGAAGAGTGTTTGATCTTTGTTAACTGAGCTATTAAATGATCTCCAGAGATGTGGTATCTCCAAGAGAACAGCTAATAAAAAGCACATTTCTGATACTTCTCCAAATCTTATTCTGAGAGACAAAATGTGGTATCAGGAGTATTTAAAGTTGCATTTGAAAGTAAGCAGCTAAGACACAACACGAAAACCAAGAGTGTCTTAAAAAAACTGCTTTAGTTACTAATCTAATCTACAAACTGGCATTTCACATATACTTTGGAAATGAGTCCATTAGCATGAAAATTTCAGCAAGTATGGAGAAAAGTAAGGAGCAAACCTACAACAGTGAAAACAATAATAGTATATACATTTCCAGATAAGAAACTTAGTGTAAAAGTGGGCTCAATTGCTCTGGACTAACACAAATAAAGAGATCAAATCAGTAGTGCATGAGAACATTAGAGAATTGCAAGCAACAAAGGCAAAAAATCTCAACTTCCATTCAGCGGAAGTCTACTGAATACTTTTGAAAACTCCCTTAAAGAATATAAATACCATTTGGAACTACACATGAGAAAAGTTACCTGTAACTCCTGTTCTCTGATGGTGTACATCACAGAGAAGCCACTCTTGGGTCCGTGCTCTACATGCACATGACCAGCAGGAGTCCCCTAGCTAAGTCTTTGGCTGCTATGCTCTAAAAACACTTTTTAAAAAAATATATACACATTAGAGAAAAGACAGACAGCACTAGACAAAAGTAAACACTTCTTAGAGAAACCTGGAAGGTAAGAAACAAGTGCTGCGTGGACAGGAAGTCTGACAGTCCACACAGCAGTAAGTCATTTATTAACTGGAAAAAAAGTCCATGACAGAACAGGGCTCCTAGCAGAGATTACTACTGCTGGCCACCAGCCAAAGACCTACCTAGGGGACTCCTCCCACTAGTCATACATGCATGGAGCCCCAAAACCACAATTATGTTTATCTTGATATTTATACTGCGCTTATATAAGGATCTGCTGTGACAGCCACCTTTAGAGAAAGTACTGAGCTTTGCTGAAGCCAGATGGATTCAATGAAAGGTGTTCTTGAAATTTCCTGCAACTCAAAAGCAATCCAAAGAACTGCTAGCTCTGAGGGCCCTCTATTGGTTTAGACAAGCACCTTTACTCAAAAGGCAATCACCTAGTACCCAAAGACTTCTTCCCTACATTTTAATGCTTATCAGCATTAAAAACATTGTCTTGATAAAAACAGTACCTCCAGTAAAGAAGAGGCTGTGAAAGACAGTTTCTGGGTTTCCCACTTCAACTAAGTATACAGGGTTGGGGTTTTTTTCTTAGAATCCACTTCTTGATTAAATTTATGGAATTTATGCAGAGCAGAAAGTTCTGGCTTACAGGAAAAGGTAGCAGTGTTGTAGTGTAACACCCAGTACCACAGAGGTTAGACATACTAGCTCATAAACAAGTCTAAAAAATAAAATCTAAATTTGTCGAACATGCTTGCATCTTTCTTAGTCTGCATACAGCATAATCAGAACATGCAGCAGAGTTCTGTGTTGCATGTAGAGCTATACTCTAAATCTTTGCTTACAAAAGCATTTAAATTTTGTCTTCACTAGAAAGCTAGATATAGAATATAGCATCCACAAAGTCTTAAAAAAGATTACTTCTTTCACAGGATTTGTGTGAAAAAGACATTTCTCTAATAATAGTTTAAAATCTATTGAAGTCAAGAAACACAACAGCTTTTGAACTATTAAAACAAGTATTTAAATACACATTCAGAAAATATATGTGTGTGTATGTATATTCTGAATTCTGATTTTCAGAATCATACCCCTGTTTATACTGCAAGGCTAAAGTGACTCCTAGAATTCCTTTTAATTAAGCAAAATCCTCTCTCCCTTCAGAACATGCTCCCATTCAGAACATCCTCAGCTCCTCAACAAGAAGGCAGCATGCACAGCTCTGATCCCCCAAGCCCTGCCCTCCTAGAAAGAGGAGCAGACCCTACGTATTACTCAGGGTTTAGTAAATACACATTTAGGTTTTCCTTTTACAATGGTTTTCTTTGAGACAGCACAGTTCCTCTGGTCACCCTCGAATTACATCCAAACCAGGAAATGGCAGCATACCACCCTTTGCCTTAACACCAAGAATCAAGCCTGTGGGATTGTACCTGATGTTCAACAAGCCATTAGTTTGCTAGGAAACCAGTAAACTCTTGCCTAGATATTAATTTTAAAGTACTTATGAATACCTAAATTCCAGAGCAAGGTCTTCACTAAATACTGCCTTCAAGGGTGGAAATCTTCTCACCTACCTTAAAGTCTTGTTTTAGGCTTTTAAGATAAAGATGAATCTTGCTCTGACTGAAGTCTAGAAACTAGTGCAGATATGAAACACCTGCATTAAGCATTTCTAACACTTGGTGATTAATGTCACCCTACATGCATTTGATTTTGGTGATGCCATACTAGACCTGGAGTTGATTGTGTACATTTCCATACCATTGTAACTTGGGAGGCAAAAAAAAACCCCAAATGAGTACTTCAACAGGAAATGAAACAGGAGAAATACTGTCACAGGAGAAATTGCCTTTGTCAAATGCCTTTTTTCGGAGAAAGGAGTACTACCTGACAATTTAAGAGAAAAACTTATGCAAGAGCAGCTTTCTCTGGTAGTACTCCCCTCAGAATTGTATCCTGAATTACTATTCTCTAAGACTGCACTAGTAGCCAAGCTGCCAAAGAAAAATGTCGTCTTTTCTTTCCTCCAATAAGTATGCTGAGCAATCCAGGCTGCTCCATATTTCAGGCAAGTTTTATTTGAAACAGATTATTTATGTACTTTGAAAAAGTCTTCCCCAAATCTACAAGTATTCAGATTAATACCTGATGAAGACAAGGGTGCAAGTAATAACTGATTCACAATCACACAAGCATGACTTAAAGGCACCATTTCCTTTCCATACAGCTGCACTAGTGGACTCCCCACAAACTGTTCTGCAGTATAGAATACAGAATGAAAAAATGGTAGACCTAACTTACGCAAATTTTCAGGACAAAGTCAAACTTATTCCCCTAATTATTTATTTTTTATCATCACTTTCATTAAGTGTATCAATTCACTATTCTAACTTGATAACATATCACAAACCAGAATTGGGATATTGACAACACCCTGCAAGACAAATAGTACAAGGCAAATGCATTTTTGACAACTCAAAGAGTCTTACAATCAACAGAAGATATAACTTTTGAGAATTTTATAAAAATAGATGCAAACACATGTTTAGATTGAGCTAATCTCAGAACTGATAACTAACAGGAATTCATTAATCTCTTTAGATCAATTCTATTAGAAAAACATGCAAACTGCTATTTAGAGGATTGAAAGCACCCTTGAATGCAGTTACCTCTGTTCCGGACTGCTGTTAGTAGGCTGCAGAGCTGAAGGAGCCTCTTCTGCAACCTCTGCATTCTCTTCTACTACATATTTACAAGAAGCATCCTGCGAGGTAGACAATTTTCCTTCCTCACTTAAAAAAAAACACAAAAGGAAAGAAGTTTAAGTTTACTTATAAGGAAATTTCAGGCTACATGAGAAAATTGGGAGATGGGTCCATATTTCACATGCAAATGTATTTAAGTTGATTGCAACATGAATACAAGCACACAGCTCTAGACTTTACAAACACCTAATAATGCACCGGTGTTCACGTCCATTACAACTTGACTGGATAAAAGGGCAGGAAATAGTGATTACAAATAACATCAGAAAGGAAATAAGGAATGTGTGTGTGATGCCTGAAGTGGTAACAATCAATCGTGATCCTTTACTATACATACCGATAGGATTTCAACACTCTGAAGCCAGAAGTATGCAAAAAAGGAAAAAAGTATAAGAGAAATTCAAGATTTCCCCAGAAACTGGCATTAAAGTCTGTCCATGAAACACATCAGCAGAATCATTAACTCATCACCATCTTTAATAAACTCCCTAATAACTCCACAGTGAAATACGATATATGGGTTAGGCAGTACTAAGACTGCAGCCCAGTCTATTTAATGAACTTCCTCTCAGAGACAAAACCAAACATAGTTCAGTGAAAAAGCAGTACACTCACTATATAAGACACTACCATGTAACTAGGCAGCCTCAAAAGTCATTAGCAAACAAATACTTGTGTTTTGTCTCTTAATCAAAGCTTTTCTGCCTCTCTATTCCACCCTCTCCCACCTCAGCCACACCATTATGAGTGCACTAAAATAAAAATTTGATCACACACTTGCAAGATATATATAGATAAGAGATATAAAATAGCTCTGAAGTAGACACAAACATCAATCTTATACCTCTGTGGCAACAAAACTATTTATGCAAGAAGTCAGGAACATTTTAAAGCCACTCCCCTCTGCTGATTTTTCTTCCTATTCTCACAGTTCTCCTTTCAATCAATCCTTTAAATTTCAGTGAATCCCCCTCTTTCCTCCCATGCCTCCTTATATCTGCAGAGCCTGTAAAAATATTGGGTTTTGCATTTTAACCTCTCATCAAGATCCATTTTTTCCCATGGTATTGGGTTTGTGTGGCAGGGTTTTGGTAGCAGGGGAGGGGCTACAGGGGCAGCTCTTGTGAGAAGCTGCTAGAAGCTTCCCCAGCTCCAAGTCAAATCCACCTCTGGCCAAGGCCGAGCCCATCAGCAACAGTGGTAGCACCTCTGCAATAATGCATTTAAGAAGGGGAAACCTGCAGTGGAGGCGGGCAGTGGGATGTGAGAGAAAGCCCTGTGCAGACAGCAAGGTCAGTGAAGAAGGAGGGGGAAAAGGTGCGCTGGAGGAGGGATGCCCCTGCAGCCCATGGAGAGACGGCAGGCTGTCCCCCTGCAGCCCATGGAGGGGAGTGGGGGAGCAGCAGATGCCCACCTGCAGCCTAGGAAGGAGCCCATACCGGAGCACAGGGATGCCCCTGAAGATGGCCGTGACTCCATGGGAAAACCTGTGCTGCAGCAGCCTGTACCTGAAGGACTGCAGCCCACGGAAAGGACCCACACTAGAACAGCTCGTGAAGAACTGCAGCCCATAGGAAGGGCTCACGCTGCAGAAGTTTGTGGAGAACTGTCTCCCACGGGAGGGACCCCACACTGGAGCAGGGGAAGAGTGAGGAGTCCTCCCCCTGAGGAGGAAGGAGCGGCAGAGACATGTGATGAACTGACCCCAATCTCCATTCCTCATCCCCCTGTGCCACTGGTGGGAGAAGGTGGAGAAATCAGGAGTGGAGTTGAGCCCAGGAAGGAGGGAGGGGTGGGGGGAAGGTGTTATAAGATTTGGGATTTACTTCTCATTATCCTTGTTTTGATTTGATTGGTAACAAATTAAATTGGGTTTCACCCCCCCAAATCCAGTCTGTTTTGCCTATGACCATAATTGGTGAGTGATCCCTCCCTGTCCTTGTCTTGACTCATAAGCTTTTTGTTATATTTTTCTCCTCTACATCCCACCAGTGGGGAGGAGTAAGTGAGCAGCCTCATGGTGCTTTGTTGCCAGCTGGGCCTAAACCATGACACCCATCAGATCTCCCCATCTCATCTGCCTTCATACTCTTTATATTTATTCAAAATAAAATACTTGTCGCTATCACCATCAGAACCGGTCTCCTAATTTTTTTGGGGTTGTTTTTGAAAACAGGTAGTCTCTGCCATAATTCTTCCCTTTTCAGTCTCCATTGTGAACTAAGTTCAGAAACCACATTTTTGTCATTTTCAGTTTTCCACAAATTAACTACCATGCTTATGATGCTCCTCCTCCCCTCAATATTGACCTCAACACCATCAATTTTCTATTGGCAGAAAACTATATAAAACTTAAGTCTGGAAGCATCCATATGCCAGGTAAACAGGCCAGAGTGGGACCTGCTCTCACTACTCTAACTGTCCCTTAATCTAGACTTTTTTTTTGGCATTGTTTTAGGTATTTATTCCAAAGGAAATACTACTTTTCTCTCCCGTTTCTTGTTTTGGTGTATTTAAAAGTCGGTTTAAAGAAAGCCACGTGAGCATTAACTTAGTATGACGCCACATACCTATCAGAATAGAGCAGTCTCCATATTTAAGAACTCACCTTTCAGCCTCCTTCTACATTTCCTTAATTTCCCCTTTCCAAATCAAGATGCTGAGTCCCCATTGCTAGAGGTTTTCAAGATGTGATTGGACAAAGTTCTAGATAATCTCATCTGGGCTCCCATTCCCACAAAAGGTTAGACCAGATGATCTTTTGAGGTCCCTTCTGACCTGGGCAATTCTATGATATTGCCTTCCTTTGCACCTCTGCATCCTTTTAACTACAAGAATTGAAATGCATACTCCACAGCTAAGGCAGGTAATTCCATGAAGGCAGGCAGGCACTGCCACAACATGCTGCCTCCTCATACTAGTTTTTGCACCAGTATCAGAAGTCACAGAACTTTAAAGTGCGTGTGAACTAAAGCAGTTTAAGGAAACGTTTAAAAACACCATGGATAACTAAATCCAACTGTAAACATCTAACACAATAGGAGTGCCGACCATATAAAGAATTCCCCAAAATACAGAATAAACTGGAGAGCAGATGCATCATTTACTAAGTCAGCAAGGCACTATGGTTCCATGCCACCTCAGTCTGCACCAAGTCACAATCTTCCTCTAAACTGCTTTGGTTCATTTCCTCTAACAATGCCATTTGATTTATAAGCACTGTGCAGCCATAAATGCTTCCTCCTCCATAGTGCAAAACATCAGAAGTCAGGTGCAAAAGAGGTTAGAGTTGGTATTTATTCCTTCAATAATCAAAAGGATGGAAGCAAAAGTGACTGAAAGCTGTTAGATTTCAATTCCTGAATGATCCAACATCAACAGCACTACCACTAATGGGACAAAGTAAAATTAATTTAAAAGAAGGGCAATATAAGGACTAACACTGGAAAGTTTTTTCTACTGAAATGGACTGGGATTTTTCAAAGCAGCTTCCAAGACATATGGACAATTCCTTTTCAATAACTAAAGCCAGAATAGGGACAGATACTAGGAAATTATTCTAAAAGAATGAGAAGAGGGTTGCATGCTAAAATGCTAGTATTATGTTCTGATTTGTCAAGATTGGGGCGGGGGACAACACACCAGCTTCAGTTAATGAAGGCAAAATTATTTTTGCAGGTCAGACTGTTTGTAGCCTCTATTTCCTTATATAACGATTTGATACCAAATAAAAACCACTTGATCATTAAATCTAAGATCACAAGATCTTAGTATACACTATCTCAAACAGATGAAATGCAAGTGTGCTTTATTCCCATAAAAGGATCACATTGTTGATAAATATGGTTATAGTCCATATTAGATATAAGACAGTTATTCCCAAATCAAACACTTTGTATCAGAAGATACCAAAACTAAGGAGTTTGTTCTTCCAGTTATTCTAGAATTCTATGTGCCACCTGTAGTCCAGAACAGATTTGACACCACCATCCCACTTTGTATCAGAAGATACCAAAACTAAGGAGTTTGTTCTTCCAGTTATTCTAGAATTCTATGTGCCACCTGTAGTCCAGAACAGATTTGACACCACCATCCATACCACCAAGAGTGATCACCCCAAATGTCTGATGAGTTACTCTCAAAAGCAGTACTTGGCTGCCAGCTTCTATCCTCCATCCTCCTGGATGGGGGGGAGTAGAATTCCAATCCAAATCTAAATTCCGTGCAAAATTTAAAAAGCTTAGCTTTGACATGCAATTAACTGTATGTTACAAGAATAATTGTACATAAAAAAAACGCACAGTAACATGCATCAGGGTCAAAAGTTATTGAGTCAGTCTTCCACTGAAATTAAGGCTTGCTAAGGAAAATCACACATTACAGTAACTAACTGGAAGTTTCAGAACAATTACTTTGGGAGAAGATTTCTAGTTAAATCATCAGGAATTATCACTTGCAAAGAACTCTTTCTGATGACAGGTAGTGTTCCATCAACAGTGCTTATTTTACAAAGGTAGGAAGACAAATAGGTATTCTCACCTTTTGAAAACAGCCGTTTCAGTTTTAGCATCTACAGTAAGGCTCAGTGTCTCTTTCATGCTGCCGTTCATTACTGTTTCAGTTACCTTGTCTGCATTTTCTACATCATCCTCTCCATCTGAGCTGGCCTCCATAGCAACACTTCCCGGGGCTAGATATATAGAAGTAATTTAATACCTGGCTGGTTATGTTTCTATTTCATGAGCAAGCATACAAGCCAATATAACCAGAACAATAATTTTGCAGTTTTTGTACACTTCTTGAATTCTTCCTTACACACAGTCACCTTTCTGCAACCCCCACTCTACACATATATAGAGCGTAAATACTTCCTACAGATGGCTTAAGTCGCATTCCATAACTAATTTTTTTTTAATTTTGCAAGCCACTTAGTGATTTAGATGTTACTGCAACAGGTTTGCCTGAACAAGACTTTAGTAGGATTACAGTGATGTATTATTTTTCTGTACAGTCAAATTCATTACACAAGCCCACACAGCACAAACTTGACAGTGAGTTTCCAAGTACAGACAAGCCTTTGGGAAGTCCAGTCTCCCTAGACTTCTCATCTGCACTTCTTGTTCTGCCTGTTAATAATATATACAAAAACCTAATTAGCACATGTTTGGCCTTCAACCAGTTCATACATGTAGAAGAAAGAATTAGTGCATGCATAGTGAAGGTAACCTGGAAAGGAACAAGCAGGAAGGGGAAATTTGAACACACTGAGCCTACTGGCCTATTGCCACATAGGAAGAGACTAGAAGCTACCAGTCTTCTCAGGCATCAGCTCAGCTAACTAAGTGCTGAGACAGGTGAGGATTCTCTAACAGAACACACTTAGCTTCTTTGTAATGCTTTTTCTGTTCACGATGTGCAGGCTTTTTAGAGGAAATAGTAACACTGACTCCTGTTTTAAATAGGAAACTATTTTAAATAGTTCAGAAATTCTCTGACAAGTTGTCCTGGTTTCAGCTGGGATAGAGCTAGTTGTCTTCCTAGTAGCCGGCACAGTGCTACGTTTTTGAGTTAAGTATGAGAAGAATGTTGATAATACTGATGTTTTCAGTTGTTGCTAAGTAATGTTTAGTCTAAAGTCAAGGATTTTTCAGCTTCTGATGCCCAGCCAGCAAGAAGGCTGGAGGGGCACAAGGAGTTGGGCGGGGACACAGCCAGGACAGCTGACCCAAACTGACCAAAGGGGTATTCCATACCACGTGACATCACATCTAGTATATAAACTGGGGGGAGTGGGGGTGGGCGGGATCGCTGCTCAGGGACTAACTGGGCATCGGTCGATAGGTGGCGAGCGATTGCATTGTGCATCACTTGTACATCCCAATCCTTTTAGATTACTATTTTCATTTTATTAGTGTTATCATTATCATCATTAGTTTCTTCTTTTCTGTTCCATTAAACTGATCTTATCTCAACCCACGAGTCTTACTTTTCCTGATTCTCTCCCCCATCCCACTGGGTGGGGGGGAAGTGAGTGAGCAGCTGTGTGGTGCTTCGTTGCTGGCTGGGGTTAAACCATGACACAAGTCATTTTCATTACCTGGCAGAACAGCAGTAGAGCCAGATAAGAAGTCTCTGGAAGCCTAAATTTTAAAGTTCAGGGAAATCTTTCTCAAGTACAAGTCTTAAAATCAATCTTTGCATTTCTGAATGCAGAGTACTTACTCTCTAGCTGTGTTGCAAGAGCAGTTATGTTTGCACTCAAGGGATCAATTGGGTCTGTGTTTGTTTCCATTTCCACAGGAGAATTACTTCTTAAGGAATCTTTTGAGCTTCAAATACAAAGTAAAGAAAGCTTTAGAGACATTTCTGAATAGCAGAATGAAAGTGTTCTTAAAACAGTATTTTTAGTTCTATATCAAGGCTATGAGTCCTAGAACTCTACTGAAACTGAATGACAAGTTTGTTTGTAGTAGTCTTGGGAAGATGTGCTAAACAGAAGTTTAGTAATGCAAAATCCACCAGAACAGAGCTGACTGAGCATATTTGGTGGTGGTTTTATTTTTACTTGTTTTATTTGGTTTGATTACAATTATTAGTGGGCATGTTCCTGCTAAATAAGGCAAACAAGTATCACTGGGTCCTTGTAGCATTTCCAGTATTTTTAACTGACTTTCTAAATGTACTCTTTGTAACTTGAAAGATGGTTCTCTGCTGAGACTACCAACGCAGTCCTCATCATCCACAACAGAAGTGATTTTATTAATTGCATATACAGTATAGCTACACGTTTTTCATTCTGAAGGAGCTCAAAAGTCAGTCACTTTTCTATCCACCATCAAATGGCAGATGCTATTACATTTAGTAGCGAAGAACTTGCCCTGAATCACTAACATTCTTACCTCAAGGAGGACGTGAATTCAGAAAAGGAAGCCCAGCCAGTTTCTTTTGCTGGCACAGGTTCTTCTGTACTCCACACATCAGACCCAACAGATTCCAGATTGGCACCATGCGCAGTCTCCATGGGTATATCAAAGTTAGCTGACCAGTTTGGTGCTGAAAAACCACCAACAAGTTCATTAGGAACAAATTTAAATAAAGAATATGAGTGCACATATGCCTAACGCACTGATTCTCTATATGTACATTCTAAAAAGAGCAGCAAAATTCATAACTAGACTTTAAAGCACATGCAGAAAAATCCTCTATATACTGTTAAAAAAATGAATGCATTCCCTAAAACAGAAATTCTGCTAGTAAGGCAGAATTTTAAAAACAGTAACTCAAGAGTATTCTGCTAAAAATTGATAGTTTATCTGAAGAACAAAACCAATAAGCCATACCAGATCACAAGTATCATCCCACTTTATTCTATAAACTAACATCAACATTTGTTATCATTTTTCAAAATTAATTTCTGTAATAATAATAAAAAAAATCTCAAGAGTTTTCATCCCTTTTTCAGTTTCCTACGCACATTTTCCTGAACACAGAAAATGAGCATGTCAACTTAGGTATGGGCAGTCTCTAAATCTTTCATGCACTAACACCACTGCTAAGTTTCAGAAAAGTTTAAGGCTTTTTACAACTTAAAATATTTATTGGGATTTTAATTTTTGGAGCAACTGTGACTTAACAGCATCTAATTTAGGATAGGTCAATTCAAAATACTTCACCTACCCAAGGGGAAACATATTTGTCATTAACACTTACATACAAAAAAACAGGCTGAAAAGGAAGCTCTGACTAGCAATTAGAAATTCCAACCCAGGCAGATATGGGAGGAGACCCACATGGATCAAAACTTGTTTGACACACAGATGCCAACGACACCAATCTGACAAAAGAAAAGAAAACCCTTAACTTTTCCTTCTATTTTAATTTCTTACAGTCTAAACACAGGGCTTTTACCTACAAATACTGCCAGTTTAACTAAAGCTAGTTTAGTCTACTGTGACTTCAATGTGAAAACTTTTAAACCAATTACATCAGTTAAGTTTCCACATAAGAGTCTCCTGATGCGCATCTTTCACTCACACATGAAACCAGACCAATGCAAATTCCCTTGGCTTCTGTAGAAAGTCTTTTAAAACAGCATTGTTAGATGAAATGTTGGTCTGAAAGGCTTCCAGTAAAAATAACCATATTTTAGGTTTGGAGATTAACCACCTATTAGTTTTGCAGGCATTCAAGATGCATAAATGATTACATTTCATCCTCCCCTTTCTGATTCCTCCTCCTTTTTTTCCCTCTTGAAGAGCAGAAACATGAATTTTAGAAAGACTCAGTAACTTGACTCAAGATACATAAAGGAATTCAAACTTCCCAACATTTGCATGCTCTGTTGCAAGCAGTCTTTACAGTGGGAAAGACTACTTTATTAAGATAGTTGAATAGAAACAGTAAACAAGGAAAACTGCAAAGTAAGACTGCTAGATCTAACGCTTTCCTGTAACTCAAAGCAGCTGGGAGAAAAGCTACGTACGTTCACTTAAGTCTACTTCCATTTTGTCCTCTGTATTGGTGTGTGATTCAAACAACTCTTGTTTTGTTCCATCCTCTTCTTCAGAATCAGTACTTTCTTCACTGTCTGTACTGCCCGAACTTAAAATACAAAGAGATAGTTTACATTCAGTATTTAGTATCAGACCCTGCGCACAATGAAATACCAGCAAGTTTGAGGCTAAAGAACATTACAACAGCTATCATTTCTGATAGATTAACTAAGGTGTAATTTGTTAGCTGTTAGCATTCCCCACATTTCTCCCCAAACCCCCAGAGTTTAAGTTTTCACTTAATCATGTAAAGAGGCTATCTTTTTCCTCCATTTGCATTTAAAAGACAAAGATTGGTTTTACTCCTGTCATGCAAAAGGGAGCAGAACAGGCAAGTAAAGAATCAGATCTGTGTACAGAGGTTGTTGGCCTATTTGGTCTCTTCACACTAAATGGAAATGCTGAAATACAAAACTCTTCAACACCATTCTAACAAGATATAACTTGATTTATTTTAAAAATCTAACAACAAATCTATTTTAAAATCTCCCCAACTGTATTCCAGTCCATCCTCTTTAACTTCACATATACTTTAAACCCTAGGGGCATCTCTCCCTTCCTGGTGAGTGCAACTAACACAAAAAGCAAGGTAACATGAGAAGGTAAGGATGTCCTTGAAACACACCACATTAAGCAACCATGACATCATCAGACAGAATAATTGGTTTTGTACAGAATATATTAGCAACTTGCATTTCAAAGGCCACAAGGGAAGAAGAGATTGGGTTTGTGACTCAAGCCACAAGAAGGTCAGAAAAGCCAAGACTACCCTAGGACAAAATTCAGTAGATATCAAGGGAGGCTGCACAGCCCTGAGAGTTTTGGGGATCAGATGCTCCTTCCCCTCAACGTAGCTTCCTATGCAGTTTTGTCCACAACCACAATGGTACTGTAGAGAGGAAGGACAGCAACATCTACAGAGGTGTCTAGCGGGACTGCATTGTCCAAGGCAAGAATGGCTAAGCAGGTTTAAAAGCAGAGGGAAAGAATAAGAAGCAGGAAAAAACAAGCTACAAAAGCTGAAGTGCAGGAAGAGCTGAGTAGGCAGGGCAGCTGTTGCCATCTTCTGCAAATTATGGCTGGGAGACGGCCACTAGAGCTATCCCTCTAGTCATTTCTCCACAGAAAAGAAATAGCTAGTTATGCTGGACAGCCTGTGCTAACAGTCAGTCTGAACCAAAAGACATGCTCAGTATTGAGGGCTCACTATACTGCCATTTGAATGAAAAACATTTCTTACCTGGAACGCCTCTGGGATTCTGGTGTAAATGCAATATGTTTTTCTTCCCAAATGTCTTCTTCATCAGAGCCACCATCATCAAACTGCTGTATCCGCTCCTTACAGCATGCCTCAAACAAGGCTATATTGCCCTAAATACAGCAAAAAGTATAAAATCTGTATTTATGATTAATCATTTTGCTCCCATTAGTAAATATTTTGAAAATATATGACTATTCAGAAGAGAATCTTAAACTACTGGGGGGGAGAAACAAACAACATTTCTCTAAAAGCAGCAGAAAATCCGAATGTCTTAACAACTTAAAGCTTGTCAAGAAAACATTCAGTGGTGTTTGTTTTACTAAGCTAATAAGTTGAGTGGACCATCAAAGAACAGCTAGGAGTTTCGATCATGTTTAAGAATGGCATGCACAAATGACTTTGAACAGTTTTTCACATAACCAGACCACCAAGTACCCTAGCGTTATTTTCTGTAGTGGAGTTCATTTCAGCTCAACTGACAAATAACATCTAGGGTTAAAGTCTCTGGCCTTACTTTCCTATCACCACAATCTCACTGGAAGACTGAAATAACTTCTACTGATAAAACACAAGTGTGCAATATGCACAAATCAGATCCTAGCTTGTTTTTGAACCTGGCCATACAAATTAGAAACAATTCTGTTTAATACTGATCACAAGGAACAATAATCGTGTCTTCCAATTAGAAAAATCTCATGACACAGGAACAAGGTAGGGCAGTTATTTTTCAAAGATTACACATCAAAGGAGTAAATATAACAACCACCACCAAAACGCTGAGGTCACACCAAAGTTTAAAAGACAGTAATTTTTCTGACAGTACAAGAACACATACTTACACTTTCATTTGTATTGAGGGTAAAGTTGATGTCTGAAACCCGATCAAAAGAAACGCTACAAAAAAAGCAGACGCATGCAATAAAACAAGATGTTGTATTATGACATGGAAGACATTTCATTTCTCTTAGGTGTCTCATTTTCCAATAATCTAAAAACATAAGATTAAAACCAAAGTAGTTTCCAACATAAAACAGTCAAATTCCACATTGAGGAGGCCTGGCATTCATGTGATTTTTGTAACTGTGAAATTTTTTTTAAACAAAAATACAAAACAATGTTGTCTCTACCCTATAGTTAGTAGTGAAGATGCAACAAGCCTAAGCAAGCATAACTGAAATGATATACGCAAGTATAAAACACTGTACTGTTATGCACTGGAGAAAAAATGTAGGTCTAAAGAATGCCTAATATGACTATGGTCTACCAAGATACAGCTCGAAATCCTGCAAAGATCTGCATTAGCAGTTCTTATACCTTCTAACCGATTTCAACACTCAACAGGAAGAAAGTGAAAAATGTAATATCAACTTCTGTTTCCTAAACAGAAAAATGAATCTTTTTTTTAAACCAATCACTGAAGTTTTTTTCCAAACTGAAAACGAAGTATTAGGCTTTACACATCTTCACATATTAAGTTATTGAGCAGTTTCACTAAACTAATTACAAACATGTCTTTGACTAAAAATAGCATTAGGCAAACCAAATCTTTAGGGGAAGCAAAAAGAAACAGAGGAGAAGAAGATGGGAAATACTACCACTTTCAGAAGAGTTAATATTTTCTTCCTCTAGCCACATATAGCAGTGCATTCAGCAGAGCAGTACTACTCTTCCTCTAATCCTCATTGCATTACAAAGTAGGGAACAAGGTAAATGGTCTAAAGGAACGTAAGTTTCAAGTGTAACTGAATTACTGAAGTAACCATCTAAATTACTGTACAACAGTAGGCAGGTAATTTAAGCTGTAATTGATTCTTGCACAAAAGGCATAACTTTAAAGTAACTTTATGTACAGCTTAATTCAACTCATGAGTACATCATCAGTATACCTATTACAAATCTCAAGAGATCTGCTTACACAAGTAGTCATCTTCTTTCCACCAAGACCATATACTACCAAAGGCATGACCTTAAAGGAATTCCCACTCCTATCCTTGCCAAAATCCACTTGCTTCTAACAAAGTTAAAGACTATCCTGAGTGGCTTCCTCTCCCACTATATCTTAATCTAATCTCAGCACATTATGTGGTATAAAAAGGCAGCAATGCTTTTTAGACAGCATATGCAAACTTCAGTCAATTATCACTTACTGAACATCTTACAGAAGAGCACTGAGACATTTTATTGTATTTTACCCTTCTAGAAGCCATCTTCAAGTAATGCTTTCTACTCTCATCTGCATGTTCTTGCATCCCAAGACATGAATTCTTACCAAAGTCAAGATCAACTTTATTTTCAGCGAGAACCCCTATTCTTTCTTTTTCCCATTAAGGCATCAGTTTACTTAGAAATGAAGAAAGATATCAGTTTTTCTGGGGGGTGTTTTTGTTGTGGGTGTTGGGGGGGGGGGGGGGGGGAGTGGTTGTTGTTTTTTGTTTTTTTTACCTGACCATGATTGTTCTCATTTCCTCATCACTTACCATATTTGTAGAAATGAGTCTTAACTGCCTTGACCTTGAAAACAAAGGTAGATTTACGATGCCCTTCCTTACTGTCCCCTACAGAAAAGTACACTCACAGATGTGTTATTCCCGTCATCTTTTCCCGGAAAGCTTAAAAGTAGAACTATTCATCTGGTCTGGCACATAGATGCAGAGGGATGAGGAGAAAATCACTTTGAGGCACAGAGAAAGTGAAAGTGCCCCCAACAATGCCATATCGTTGCCTAGACATAGCTTTAAAAAGCAGAGTTATAATTTAGTTATTTATTCACAAGCACTCTGTTCTCGTGCTGGCACAACCATTAGAAAAAGGAATATAAGCTGTGGCTTTCCTCTGTAAACTGTTCAGGGAGGCTTCTACCAATGAACACAGATGATACAAAAAAACAGGACTGATTGGCAACTGCCTCACATCAGTAAAGGCTTATATTTATCATCAACAGAACCACAGCCAAATACACAATAAGAAAGGAAGCTCCCGAGACTACAATCAAAGCCAGTATAATATTATACTCACTTGCCAATGTCATCTTGATCAGCAAACTTCTCATCGTTGAAGCCAAACTGGTCAATAAAATTGGACGTCATTTGTTGCATCTGATAATCAGAAAAGGCCTGGCAACCCCAGGACCAATGACAGTGATATAATGATTCTAATAATACTCTAAATCCTATTTGCCCATTTTGCTCCAAAGAAATAAAAGTCTCTCTAATCTAAACATAAAGGGCAGGAAAAGGATTTGTCTTAACCTTTGAATTTTAAACGGTAACACTGACTACACACCTACTAACATTTACTGACTTTAAAGCCAGTCTAATAGCAGCTCTCAATAAGGAAGTTAAATCTCTAGTTTAACCACATATTAATTAGCACCCTTCCAAATGCACCCCAAAGAAACAGTGAAACAACACAGTATACTAGAAAAAAAGCTATCTTTGCTCAAAATAACATGTAAGAACCAGAAAAGTACATTATATACAGATACTAAAACACAGTTGCATATTTATCATATAGTTAGCACTAGAAATATCAGTCTCAGGCACACACACCAGCAGCGTCTAACCAACATCTCAATACAGTGTCACCGACTCAACTGTACTTTTTTTTTTTATTCTTCTTTTTTAGATTTAAAGATGCCAGTGTGTCCTGGGTTCAGCTGGGACAGAGTTAATTTTTTACAAGAACCTGGGAGGTGGTTGGGGGGCAGGGGGCATAGCCAGGGCAGCTGACCTGAACTAGCCAAGGAGCTATTCCATACCATGCTGAGTATGATGTCACATATAAATGGGGAGCGGGCCAGGGGGTCCTCTGGACTTTCGGTGGGGGAAGTGGTGGAGCATCGGGTTCCGGCTGGTGAGCAGTTGCACTGTGCATCATTCTTTTTGTATACTCTTTCACATTAGTACCGTTGTTGTTATAACCTTTTTTGTGTTGTCCCAGTAAACTGTCTTTATCTCAACCCTCGAGGTTCCAGGTTTTTTTTTTAATTTTCTCTCCTCCGTCTCCTCCCTATCCCACCGGAGGGGGGCGGGAGGAGTGAGCGAGCAGCTGCGTGGTCCTTTGTTACCGGCTGGGCTGGAACCACGACACAGCGTCAACTGCCAGCAGGTGGGTATATACACATTAAGGTACACATGGGCATCTTCTCTTATCCATAACAATAGTTTTTGTCCCTTACTTCCCTGGACTATAATTATCACACATTCTCTAGGGACTTTTAACAGTGTTATTTCCATGTGTAAAGTAAGCCAATGCTAAGATATTCTATGAAATACAGCTGTCACAACAACTCTCTTGGTCTCTTGCCCAGGTAGCTAAAGGGACACAGTACACAGACAAAACCTTTGAAGAAGGTGGTCAAGCTGACCAAAGTGAATATGGAAAGAAAACAAGAGAATGGTCAAAAAAAAAGGCAAGTTTGGATTAAGGCATTATGAAAACTGGAAGAAAAAGAAAGGAGATACAGAAGGACGATATACAGCAAGACACTATCAGGGCTGGGAGTGGGTCTGAAAAACATTCATGACTAGTAGGGTCATCACACTAAGCAAGGCCAAAGCAAGACCTCTTCTACGTTTTGATCCTAAATTTTAAGATCTGACAGTTAGTTCTAAAAATCTTCAGGATTTAATACTAACACAGTTAGTATATCAACATTACACAGGTAGACAATCAATTACTGGCTGTCCTCCCTATAAAATAATTACTCTGCTTTACAGTGGTTACTGAGCTCTCCATTCCTGTAGAGTATTTTTACTACTATGGGTATTAAAAAACAAATGTAACAAAGCAATTAGTGAATTACCTCCATGGAAAGAAAACAAACCGAAAGAAGTTAAACAGACTTGTTCTGTTTACGAAAGGTACAACCATTAAGACCACCACTCACCAGGTTAAACAGAAAAATTAAGACATGAGGTTTATGACATCAGCTAGTTATCAAACTAGTGTGAAATCTTATCACTACATCAAAATTGTCTACAAGTATATAAAAATGCAGTTATAAACTGCTAGTGTATCTCAGACCCTAGACAGCTCTATCCTGTTCTCCAATATATTTTCAGTATGCTTTAGAGACAAAAAGTGGTACTAAGCTGGTGGAGAACAGAACAATGCTTTCCTGGAGTAAAAGCTTCCAGAGCCACAGCAAGAGAGTACATTAAATACTGCTGGCATGAGAAACCTTACAACCCAGAACTAGGTGACAGAACACTTCTTCAAAGATGTCAGTTTTGAAGTGTTATTCAGAAACTTACATAAAAAGTGTTTCTGAGAAAAAGGGGGGAAAAAAAAGAAACCTTCCCTTCTGGAACAAAGGGTCTTCATTGGAAAACAGTATTTAACTAGATTTTGATGCCAGAAGAAAGTCATAGCAAATATAATTCTGCACAGGCTGAAGTTGAATTTGACAAAAATTAATAGGTCCCTTGGTATTTTCCTCCCTTATCCAATTCCTAATGGGTCCACTTGAATTCTGGAAATTTACCTCCTGTTTCCTCCTTTAACTATTGGTCTAGAATGTATTCTAGCTTAAGTCAGACACACCTTTATGAATGAATTTGTGCAGCTGAAGAATGCTTTAAGTAATTTCAATACATTTCCCATCAGTGATTTGTCTTGTCTAGTATCATGCTTTCCTCATGAGACCACTTTAGAAAGTATATTTCACTAGCTTAGCTTAGGGAAAAAAAAAAAAGACTAAGAAAATGGTGATGAAGTTGAAAGAAACAGCACTGGACCACCTGCATATTTCCAGATCAACTTGGATTGCCTAGGCACAGCAGGTCACTAAGGGGATGCATGAAAAGCACAGAGATATTTGAAGATCTTATTTTCTCACTAGAGCTGCTACAAATAGCACTCAACTTACCAAGTTTGTATTCAGGTGCACCTTATATGCACAAAAATCACATGCATCAGATTCTTAAAATTTGAGCCACCACCCACAATTCAAACTTAGACAAGTAATTACTTATTATAAAAACTACATAAGATGCATGAAGTACCAAAGCCAGTCTTAGACTAGGTAGTTACTACATAGCTGTGAGTGTGAGCTGAAAGATTTTGGTTAGTAATGCGTTCCATATAAGGGATCTATCGGCAGTCTTGTGCCACACGGCTCCCACTCTTTCACCACCAGTGAAAGAATAGAAAGATATGCATATTGCAGATAGGACTACTATTATAGAAATGTCATCGTTCTTCATCAAAATGGCACCAATGTTCTCCATAATCACTCATCGCAAAAATACTCTAATACCATAACCATAGTAAACACTGCATCATTATCAATTAGTCAGCTATGAAAGCATTAAAACTTCAAGGTGGACACAGCTTTGACTTAAGCTTTCAGTCTGGTTGATCTGAAAATTCCCTAGGCATTCTAAAATTTTTTTTTCATTAAACCAAAGATGAAATTATCTTTGAAACACTCACAAATGAGTTGTCAAAAGCATATACTGAATTTAAAAATAAGTGATCAAGTTCATTTGAAATTTAGTTCAGGAAGATTTGGCTACATACACTTGCCAGGTATCAATGGCCTATAAAGTTAAAAGCATTCGAGCTGCTAGATACAACCTGTCACAGTAGCATACTTTGCTCTTCATTTGTACTGCTGTGACAGCTGCAGAGTTTAGTATTTTGCCAAAAACTAAAAACGTTTAACAATGAATAGCCAATCATCCTTGTTTCCTCATCAAAATAAGGTCAACATTTAAAAAAAAAAAACTATTAGCAAAACCAAACAAAAACCCGTATTCACTTTTATAGCAATTCACACTTGCCAGAAAACACAATTAGAAGCCACCATTTCAAACTTCTACATCTAAGCAATAACTAAAGTTAATATAGAGACTGTGTTCAACTTAGCCAGACGGCTGGCACATAAAATGTGTTCTTAGGCATAATGAGTAGAAATCTGCATACACAGCATGATCAAAGACTAAAATCCGGAAGGCACACCAAGAGATTGACTTGTGTTGAAAACCATACCTCTGGGTTTGACAAACCACAGTTGTGCGCATGCACACATGCCTAAGTTTTATTTTAAACTTCCTAGATTTGTATTTGCTTGTGACAGAAATAGAAGTTCCACTGCTTTTTTTAAAACTTCTTATTTTTACAGAAAGAGCAACTTACACTGTTAAAAGAATTCAACTCACCTGCTGCAAAGAAGAATCCTGTGAGAAGCCAGTTTCTTTAAAGTCAATTTCATCATCACTGGAAGAATGAATGTGGCAGGTAGTAACCTATACAAAGGAATTTAGTCATTTGCATAGTATGTGACAGCCACTCAAGTATACTCACACTACCTGGCTGAATCTTCAGTTTCACATCAAAACAAGAAACAAACTGAATTATTTTTAGTTTTCCCAACTGCTATATCACATAAAACAGTCCCTGAAATATTTCAACAGCATTAATACATACATGAGGATTAGATACCAAAAAAGCCAAAACTTTTGACTACTTCAGAATGACTATTTAACATAAAAAAGCCAGTCCTACAGCTGACAGTTATCTAAAACAAAATGAGACAAAACTTGCATCTTGTCTTTGTACTGCACAAAATATATTGAACAGCACATGAATTAATAGTCACCAAAATACTAGATTATATACAGAGATCGTCCTCCTTTCCTATATATAAAATATATAAAAATTAAAGGGAAACTGTCTTGCATATCTACACTATTTACAAAAAGACAAAAGAATTAAACTTCAGAAATTCATAACCAATGTGTACTTGCAGAAACAAACAGGGAGCTGTTGCCACAGCAACCACTGTTTTATATTGTATACTTTTACCCTTGAAATTAGAGATTTTTTTGATGATCTGACACAGAACTAGTGGGAATAGTTTGTTCAGTGACACTGCTATCTAAGCAACATGTTCTTGGAAGTACTCATCTTCAATCAGAACAGCACTCCAAAAGTAGTTTTAGCTGGGACAGCAATTATCTAAAGTAACAGCAGTGACAGCTGACCCTTAAGACATACTCTATGAAGGATCACTAGTATAAAGCAATCTACAGATGACAAAATTTATACTGCACTATAATATAATGCATTTTTCTACAAACCCCTAGAGCTCCTTGTTACAGATTCTCAAGTTAAGTCAGGTGGTTCATGGATTCTTTATTTTTTGAAGAAAATACAAGTTTATACAAAAGGAGTACTGAAACACATACAAGGCTTCATACAAGACAGACACCTTTCTATGCTTCCACAAATATCACAGGACAGTGCTACTCAGGACACATGTACAAGAGAGAAATGAAGTTGTTAGCTGAAGTATATTCTGCTTTTATGCATTTTCCTCTGTTAGTATAACACTTATTTAAAAAAAATAATTGGGAGTGCTTTATTCTTGCACATCTACCATTCAGCCCTGCACTGCAATTTGCATACTAGAAGTACCCTGACTTCAAGTTAGTGAATTTCTGAAGGAAACCCAACCTATCAACACTAAAACTGTCAATAAGTGGGAAGAATAGGAATGCACCAAGTGATCTCTGGACTTGCTGTGTCTGGAGAAGAACTGTTATATCAAATGACAGACCAAGTCTATTGAAGGTTAGTGCTCAGTGTATATTTATGAAAATATTCTTGCAAAGTCTGCACACTTCAAGGTGATTATATGGCATTTCATACCACAACCTGAGATGCCCTATAAACCACCCCCCCATGTGGGCAGTTTTTGAGAGGACAAAAGTTAATGTACCTACTCCTTCTACAACTGCAATTTGTTGGGGAAAAAGACACCCAAACCCAAGTAAGAAGTTGTTTATTTAGTTTTAGTTACTACTAATGAACAAGTTAATCCCCAGTAGAAATCCTGCCCTTACTACTGTAACAGAAAGGAGCTCAGGACTCTTAGCTAGACATAGTGTCTTCTTCCCCAAACTCTCCCTTTGGCAACCAGCAGATAAGATACCAGGCTTAAGATAAATGAGTTACTTCTCTTGTTTTCTGACAGCTGCTTTAGTTGAAGCATAAACCTGGAAGAAGAAACTAGTATTACTCCACCCTAATAAATAAATGGCAGAATTATGCCAGGGAAGGGAGTGGGAATGACCACTGCAAATTCCAGCAATTAATTCTTTACTTAAGCAAGCTCCTTACTGTTCAGACCAGTTGCTTTCTAACACTAACACACAGCACAGGCACTTTTCACAATAACTCATTCTAATGTGTGGCATTTTTTCCCTCATTTCCTGGTAATACTGAGAAGGACTTCCCTTAAGAGAAAGGAACTATATGGTGATTAAGGCAACCATGAACAGTTTGTCCTGTAGACATATTTTTAGGCTTAGGGGAGGTATATTCTCCTCACCTAGTCTAAGCACACCTAATGAACATTCAATGTCATGACTAATATTGGAAGGATGCCAAAGAGACACATCTGAAGTTATACAAAGTCTCTTGTACAAACCTAGTATTACAAATTGTATAGCATTCTTCACTGTGCCAGCATCATTAATGCACCCTGTCAAAAGTGAAAATGAACAATTACTCCACATTTGTTTAAACTTCAGGTAGGTAAGTGTAAGTAGGTAAGCTTAGTGCAATACTGCCTACCTTCTACCAGAAGGACAATTAGCAATGGAAAACAAAAATAAGCTTCATATAAAGTCTGTAAAGTGTTTTGGGGAAACTCTGAGATAGTGCTGCTACACGCTCACTTCTAAGTCTGTAGTTACTGTTGTTTTAGAAAATGTAACAAGAACTTGTTTGAAAGACAGAGAAGCCTATAGAGGGAGAAAGAAAATGAGAGGGGTGAAGTGTTGATAGATTTACAATCAACATCCCTGATGTAAAACAACTGAAAAAGAATAGTCTTATGGCTGCAGAAGCAGTTCATTATGCATGGGACCCCAAGACCACATACCTTGTTCCATTATAGTAAAAGAGCTCTCTTTGTTGAGCACCAAATGACTGAAGCATTCGAAGTACTCACAAGATCAGTTATTTCCATAGCCTTCACACAGTGAACTTATTTACATACTTTTTAATGAACTTCACATCATAAGAGTATGCATACACAAAGATCAGATCATCTGATCTTAGTAAATCCAGTAAGTTAACTGAAGAAGATCAAGTGTAACAGTAAACCACAGCTCTGTCATTGAGGTCAGGAACTGTGTGCTTAACTATTATTTCGCCCATGACTAGATTCTGTTCAACAGCTTGCTTAGGACAGGAAAACCTTGAAGTAAGTAACCTTACCAAGTAACTAAGTCTATTCATCTACCCAGCAATAAATATAAGGCTAACCCACAGAAAATTAAGAAAAGTGTGCTTAAGATCTTGCTCTGGGGACCTTGAAAATCTGCACTTTATATCAGGTATATAATTTCTCAGGTATAAACACTAGTTCTGATAAGCTGTTGCTTTAACCCAGGATGCTTTCATCAACTTACAGAAGAGCTCAAACACTCAGACATACCAGGTTGTCCGGGTTTATAGATGAAGAGGACAGGTCTATGGAGAGCAAAGCACAGATCAAAAGCATGGGTATTAGGGGACAGTATGACTGGGAAGAAATACCATGGGGCTGTGCTTTGAGGATACACCCATACAATAACTATAACTTAAACTTGACTAAGTAAAACAACAAGCTGAGTTTTCTGTAAGATCAGTCTTTTAATATCTCCTGCACCATTGCAGGAGTACTGCCCATTACTGCTTATCTTTGAACTACATGCTAATCCAAAGCTCATGAGAATTGATCACGCAAGCAGAAACAAAGCCTATAACTTTAGAAATTCAAAGACACAGTATTTTCCAGATGGCATTTTAGATACAAGAATTTGTTTTAATGCTTCGTATTTCTATTCAACTGAATATTGTGGAGTTTAGAGATGTGTTTTAAATGAGGTTTTACTGTTGTTACATCAAGTATGTCCAACTAAATGATTACATATCTAAAGAGCTAATTACAATGTTATTAATTATAAATCAGCTTAAAATTCTGCCTCTCTAGAGGACTCTTCTCTTGGCCTTGACCAAGAAGTAGTTTCTAACAAGAGGAAAATATCATTATTCTACAAGCACTATGAACTTCTTTGCATTCACAGGCTCATGGAAAAAATACGATGTGTACATCATTTGGTCCTATGCACAAGTTTCAGATTAATTTCCTATTGCTTCTACTGCCATACACATCATGTTAGCATTATGTTCCAGTTGCTGTATTATGTTGAAATAGCAAATCTAACAGTCTATTCATCTTATAGCCCAATTAATATGGCACCAGCACAAGTTAATGAAGCCACATGCAAAGCACTGCATCTCTGGAGAAGTCAGGTATATTAAAATTCATTAACTGGTCTGCTGCCATTGGAAACAGCCTCTGCTTATTAAAGTCTCCAAGTGATTACTCTTAAACTATGTTTAACATGATTACACAAAACCTCTTTGTACTTCTACTTAAGTTTAGCTTTTTTCTATAAGTGTAATCACTGCTGCTGTGTGCAGAAGAAATTTGACAGGTGCACAACAAAAGTATGCAAAGTTACTTGACTTAAGCAAGGTCAGTAACATATGCAGTGGGACGCAGGTAGCATTTTTCCATTAAACTTACATAGGCTCATTTACATACTGTAGATAAAACAATTAACACCAGCTCCTGCAGTTTTAGTTTGTACTCTTCAAGCAGACAGGAGCTTTCAACGACACTAACTTGAAGCTGTAAAGAAATATTCCTTCTTGGCAACTGTCTGGGATAAAATATACAAACTGAGCTACTGCAAGATGCCTGTGCAAAATATTAATGGTATGGCTTTAGCTGAAAAGTAAATTAAAGAATTATCAGTTCCACAGCTCAGCAACTAGATGTACTTCTTGACACAAGTACATGGTAGCTGGGAAGATTGGTTGTGCTGCTAACGAAAAGAAACTGGGGCCCAAGTAAACAGCAGCAATTTTGATACCTTACCCATCACTACTTACCAGGTCCACCGTGTTCCTCTTGTTAGTTTCTCCTAAAGAGCTTGTGCAGAATGTCTCCCATCGCTCTCTGACCTCCTCTGGAAGCTCTAGTGTAGGAAACAGGAAAAAATCCAATTTGATACTATCAACAATGGAGCATCACTTAATTTTTAATTGTTCTCTTCTGCTCTAGCAGAAATACTGCAAAGAACATATATATCCTTCTAAATCCATACGGATTACTCCATCTAGCAAACAAGTCCAAATTAAGCAGATCAGCATCTCTTTGCATTTATTTCAGAGAGCTTTGATACTGTTTGGGGAAAAAGACTTAAGCATATGTTTAAGGATGGCTGGTTTTAAATTGAATGCATCAGAAATAATCAGTATTTTCTTCTTTTATCCAACAGCTGGCTTTTAATTTAAGCTTGATTCATTTCATCAAAATTTGATAATGAAAGCCATGAAGACAAACTTAAGACCATTAACATTACCTTTAATGAACTGTTGGACTAGTGTACTGTTTGGCCCCTTATCTGTACTATGCACAATACAGTTTGCTATCCTTGTCAGGTGACCCATATAGCCATGCCGTCTTCCTCCTTCAGCCCTACAAGAGACAAAAGGAATTCAACTGCCCACACTCAGAGCAACTGTGCTACTGTTCATTACAAAGCTCTACCAGAGTCAAGAAGTTACACAAGACAAATAGCATAACAGTTCTTAAGCAGAAGAGTTGCATCCTGAAACCAAAGGTTCACAAAAGTACTCAAGAATTTAAGATACCAACTGGTTTGACTACACTGAGACAGTTTAGAAGACTTAAAAAGCATGTAAACTACCAAGAAAGAAGTGCACAGTATCCGAACAGATTAATTCTGCTTTCACTTTTCTGTGTGTAGAAAGAAAAGTATACAGCATTATCGAGATACTGACAAAATTAACAATGGATCCACAGTTTTTAGGGAATTTCTGTTGCTGAGAGTATTTTCAAAACCCCAATACACTGAACATTCTCTCAGAGCTTTGAGTAGCTGATCAAAAGAGAAAAAAATTCTTAAATCCTAAGTGTGCTCTAGTACTGCAGAGTTTCTTAACATTACCTTTAGCATACAGAGCTGGAATGGTATGACCAACTGAGATTTAAGTTAGGATCATTGCTTTCCTGAAGTTTAGGAATGACATTTAAGTGCATACCGAAGATACAATTACAAGGTGGTTCAAATATATATTTTTTTTAATGTGACAGAACTCCTTTGTAGAAACAGGAATTACCAGGTTTTAGAGTAGTGCTTTGAGTAGCTATCATCAGCTAGAACCATTCTGTATCTGACTAAAGAGCTACAAGTGAGAGCTCCAACTTGGACTGAATTTCTAGCATTTAGCTGCAAGCTAACCAGACATTTGCTGTGACAGCTTTTTAAGGTTTTGTGCTTTTTAAATGAAAAATCAAGACAGACCCACTCAATTGGCTAGACAAACCTCCTATGAAGTTGACTGAAATCTTTGTAAAGTGACAGCAGTTCAGGAAGTAGTTTATGTTATGCAAACACAAATCACATCACTTTATTTTTCCACCACCATCATCTAACACAAGGTAACTGAAATTATGTTATGCCAGTGCAAGATGTCATGAATGAAACAGTACCACACTGTTTACAGGAACAACTTGAGAGAGATTCCTGTCTAATTTCAACTGCTTAGATAACAAGTACACTCAAAACAAGCAACACGTGATGATGGCAAAGATTAGAATTTCTAATACAGGATATGCCATAGAGTGCTTGTATTTGACAAAGTGGACTGACTTGTCATTGCCTAGCCAAAAAGTCTACAATACAACTGTACCTTCTGCTAGCAAATGCTTATTAATCCCAGTGAATCAAACAGCTTTTTACTACGTCAAATTTTCACCAGCAGAAAGCAGTCACCCTCAGGCTTCTACAGCTTCTCGAAACAACATTAACTGACAGAATAAAAAAGCATAAAAAAAAAAATCCATCTCCTGAAGCAGCTAAGCTAAAAATACCTTTAGATTATCTTAAGGACTTATATTTTATATTTGGAGTCATACCTGTACAAAATTGGATAAAAGCATGAATTACTAACAACAGCCTGCTTGTTTCTCACAAATAAAAATCAATTCTTTCCAGATAAAAGCACAATCTGAGGTTTGCAACAATATTTTCCACATTAGTATTTGCAAACATGAGACTAAATATTTAATTAATTCATCCATATGGTAAGCACCAGATCAAGTACATTCTTATCCAACCAAAGAATAGTTTTAGGCTGGATCTACGGAAATAACTTTCCACACTTCTCTCCTACGAGAGTCTAATTGCTGATAAAGTTGGCAATTCTCTGTAACCTCAGGACAATATGATATGAAATAGAAGACATTTGGGAGTGCATGTTTTCTACAGTTAATTTAAGTCACATTCCTTTTCTTTGTACCACCCTCTTCAACTACTTCAACATCCTTATTTTCAGGTCAGTTACGTTAGCCATATATTTACCATCCGATTCATATCAAATAGGAAGAGGAATATTTTGGGGAGTAGAACTGTTTCAAACAATACACCAGCAAACCAGCAACATTATCCCAGTCAGTTAATTCAGTATTTTGACAAGTTAGCTCTAACATTTACTGTTCAGCATCTCCTGAGCCAAACTTATGAGGCTTCAGAGAGCTGTATTACTCCCTCAGGTAAAGATTGAGGTTTTTGTCTGAAACTCTGTTCATAGCAGGAGAAAGTGTTAGCTACTTGAAACTTCCATCCTTTCCACAAACACTTTTAGAAGTTACTCCATTGCTGAGGACTTGGCTTTTCCTACTTAGGAGTCTGTCGCTCCCCAATATGTAATATGCTTTGATGTGTTTATAAATAATCTTAAACTGCTTACTGGAGAAAAGTATTTCCTGTCCTCTCAAAACTTATGGTATGTTTCTGTACTTGAAGATCGGTAGACTTTAAAGATCATAGTAATATCTTATACATGGCAAGAATGAAAAACTATTGTATTCTCAAACGGTCATGGGAAAAAGCATTAGAATGCTACCAAAAAGCAGTACGAGAGAAAGCTTTAATCCAAATATTAACATATGAGTGTTTTTGGAACTGGCCAGATCAGTTATGAATTGGTCATACATTCATTTCACAATTCAAGTCCTATGTAGAAAATTGCAGGGAATTAGAAAACTAGTTACTCACTGTTTCTTCTCATTCATCTCCCACGCTTCAAGTATTCGTTCTATTAATTGGCACTTAAGGAAGAGCTATCAAAAAAAGCAAAATATGCTTAGTAGCAGTAAAGTAGAACACTATTATACATTTTACAGTTCATTTTAACAAATACTAAAGTCTTACAAGACACCTAATTTCAGGTTGAGGATAAATACTTTCATTAAGGGTTTAAAGTTCAGAAGCAGCAGTCAGATCCCAACCACAAGCCTAAAAGCTAAACCTATATTAATTCTACTTCTCTTTATAGCTGCAGAGTTGTAGTAGCATAAAGCTATTAAAATAGCAATTTTAATTCTTAAAAGTAAGAGGAACTTTTCTTTCAAGGAAAATAAACACTTGCAGCTCTGTATACATGCTCACTTCAGGGCAGCAAAAATCTACTCTATGGCACTTTCAGGTTTAACACCCTGAACTGACATTTTAAGAAAAAACAGGAAAATATTCCTGTTCATTCCACACATAAATAAAACTGGGGTATATTTTGTTTAAGAGTAACTGCTACAATAAGCTGGAGACAGAAAAATTCAAGAGATTCCCCAAAGCCCACAACTTACGTGTTTCAGTAAGAGATTGTCCCCAGTGGAATCCTGATCTGTAATTGTGCCATTTTCTGTGCTTTCAAGAGGACTTGCAAGAATCAATGCAATACAGATTTCTACTTGAGTATGCAAGAAGTTATTCCATGTATACTTAAAGAACATGTCCTGAAAAACAAATTCAACAAGGTTTACACAAACCAAGGTCTTTTCGTTAAACGTAACCAACAGTCTGAACCCAGCAAGTCATTCGAATGACTACACTGGAACAAATTCTTTAAGTTTTAGAGTAAGTATTATCATGCAAGAGAAAATTTGTGACCTACAAAAAAGTTAATCCTTGTGCTTGCCATTATCTGAACACAAGGACTATCATATCGAATCAGAACAAAAACTCAACTGTAAGTGGATTTATCCTGGGGGTAACCAATAATACACTTTCAGAGAACAAAGACAGGGAGGAGTGACACTCCCTACTTATATTCTTTCTGCTAGCTGCAGCCCAGAAGGTCCCAGAGTCAGAAGTGTTATTTATGACCTTAGTAACCCTTGACAGCTTGCTTTGAGTTCACTTAAACTTCTAGCATCTACCACACCGTTTATTATGCGCTCCTCGCTTCAGTGAGATTCCTTACAACATCATATCTACCTGTTTTGAACCTGTCATCTAATTTTATTCTTCCATTACAGAAACCTACCTCAGATAATCTAGATGCAGTTTAAGATTATTAAACACCTTACACAAGACAGAAATACTGAGGTTGAGGTACAATAAACAGCGTTCATTGAGTCATGTTCCTGGTTCTCCACATTATTCCTCTTAAACATAGGAAATATTTTTTCAAGCTTTATGTCCAGTTATTTTAGACTACTTCTTACTGCAAAAGTCAAATAATTGCTGTCACTGGTAAAGTAAAATTAATTATGGAAATATGTGCAGTGATTAGAACAGTATTAAACAATTTAAGTCTCATTCAAAATACAGCTGAAGATCTCCAACTTTCCTTCAGTCCTCCTAAACTAGTGACATCATCCCATAAAGATATGCTACTGGAACTAGACAATTACTCTTCCTAACAGTCAAGTCTGCACAGTAAAGCACGTACTGTTTCAGCAAACAGCATGAAGCACCAAGAACTTTATATGGCTATAATTACTTTTTTATCCTTATGCAAAACCTGCAACAGAAAAGCAAGTTCAAACCTCACTGAATTTAGTTTACAAAATAATCTACTTATAAGAACATGCACATGTTCATAGCATGAACATTCCCTTAGACAACCCATCTAGGAAAAACTTCAGTTACAGTGAAGTTAACTATTTGTATACAAGTTAACACCTGTCTGCAAACCCAAGTTTTGCAGAGAAATTGAGACGAAGACATTACAGCCACAGCTGTATTAAGGAAAAAGGGATTTTAGACTAAACCAATTCAGGGCAGAGAAAAATATTTACATTTTAAGTTTGCAACTGCCTGCTTAGAAGCAGAAGTTTACATATTGTTTTCAGAAACTGTAGTATAAGTTCTAGCATGTTTTGCTAGTTATTTTTTAACTGATTCCACCATTTAAACTTTTTGGTCAACCTAAACACAAAGAACATGTCCTGCTGTAGTTGAATTATGAGATAGGAAGCACTAAAAGTACACATTCCACATTAGCAAAAAGCAGCGAGTTAACTGACTGAAAGTTTGCTGTACAACATCTTGCTTTCAGAGGTTTGAAGGCATGTGAGCTACTAAGAATAACTGTCTCTTTATAGGACAGTGCTAAGATACCATTTGGTGTGACATATATTATTAAGAGAGGAAAAGGTGTTTTGAGGGAACAACTTAGGAAAAGAATGAAAACAGCAGGGAAGCCTTGAACATGGCTGAAAACTTGAGAACATACAGATGAAAAAAAGAAGCTTAAGAAAACCACTATATATTTATGAAGGTGTAGAGAATAAGAATCATTCAAGTGATCACAGGAAAACGCTGAGTTCAGACAGATGAATTTAACAGTAAAATCCAATATTAAAAAAGTTCCTAAACAGTGCAATAGAAGCCATAACACAGACTGAAAAGTTAGGCTGGAACACTTACTACAAATTATCTGCAGTGACAGAAAAAAGACAAGATCTTAACAGCAATCCATAAAAATAAAGGCAGCAGCATAAAGTTCTTACCAGTATTACTCCTATGCTGTTAAGCTCTATAAGCTCCTGATTCACACTGCTTGTATTTGTCTGCAAAAGGCTAGATATTAATCTAATCACATTTAAACGTGTGTTTCCCACAGGTGGATCCAATACACCCCAGGTTGTCTTCATGACAGTTTTCTGAAAAAGAAAAGGGTACATACATAAACCCCATTAAAATATCTTTAAAAAAAACAGCTCATCATTACCATGCAAAATGACAGGGTAGTGCTTAAAAATATATAGAATCAGGCCTTCAGCAACAGTCTTGCCTTCACCCTGCAAAAAAGCAATTTTTAGTTCTGAACACTATAGCTTATTTTAAGTCCACAGACAGGAAGCACTAAAAACAGCCACATGAAACCAATGACATTGTAAAAATTGATTGTAAACTACAGACAGGATCTCAAAGTAGATGCATTCTACCCACCCTTGAAAGGAATTAGGAGATACTTCCCAGACAATGCTTCTCACTGGTTAGTCCATGTACAACTATAGTCTACATTGCTACAACATACGCAGGTAGGTAGACAGTCCCTAAGTATATTAAATGCCTCAACAATGCTAACTTCATATACTTGAAAACAATTTCATACAAGCAACAAGCTTCTCTGGTGTCTTATTCTGGTGTTACACATGAAAAAAGCTCCATCTGTAGTCTTTGAAAGAGTTACTTGCAACACAGCAAGAATCTCTTTCCATGCACTAATGGGTCCTTGTTATTACAATCATAAGCTTCAGGGTTCTTACATTGAAATTTAGCTGGTTAACAAACCAGAACTGTTGTCACATAACTAAATGCCAGCCAATAAGAAAAACCTGGTATTAGCTACCATTAAAAGCTAAAAATCTAGTAGCAAATATGCAACCAGCAGGGGAATTCACAGTGAAAACATCTTCCTATCTTAAGGCACAAACACATTTTGACAAGGAGACCACCGCTGCCTTCTGTAACACTGGATGACATTTTTGCCTGACCAGCACCACCCTTGCATCAGAAAAAAGATGACTGACATCCTGCTAGTTCATTTAGTCCATTCCTTACGTAAGGAAAAAAAACCTAAGGATGCTCATTTAACTAGTGCTCAGAATAAGCAACAGATTCAATAACTTCACTAGATGACTTATTCAAATGCTAAGTATGTCCAACCATCAGAAAACTTCAGCATCTTATGTGACCCTGCTTTTACTGTAATATAGACCTGTGTCTTGCCATGTTGTTGCAACAAAGACAAGACAGTTTCTGTGCATTTTATTACCTCTTCTGCATTTGGAAATCTTGAGGTCTCATCTTCTCCAGGCTAAAATAAACTTTAACACTACCTTGACCCCCCCCCCCCCCCATCTGGTATTTTATACACCTCCGGTCTTTGTTTTCACTTTGGCCCACAGGTCCTTCTCTCTTATGGACTGTGGCACCCAGTTCAGGGTGCAGTCCTCCAGCTGAAATTCTACCAGTGAAAATTTGGGTGGAAAAATATAAATGGATCATAGGTAAACCCCCTATTTATACATCTTGTATTTATCTTTTGCAACAGCATGACATAGATAAGTTGCTTAAATCAAAGAATTTAACGTGCGTAGAGTACAGGGTGCATGCCATGGGCTGGTCTACTTGTGTCCTGGGCAAGTCTAGAGGAACTGCGCAGGCCTCACATGGGCAATGGCAAAGTTCCACAACTGAAGCATCCATAGTCCATATTTCCTATCCAGATAGGACTTCCAAGCAGAAAACAGGACCCACCTTGAGAACATATAGCAAATCTCTTTTCATTGCTTTCAGAAACTAATTGCTTCAAGGCTATCTTGCCAATTAAACAAAGTTTAAGCTGGAAAAGCATATCAATTAGCACAACATGTTGGCTCAGGGACAACAATAATGAACAGCAAAGCTCACAACAGGTTGGGAAGGAGCCTGGGCACTTGCCCGAAAGTTGTCAAACTGGGTTTTGTTTGCTGCCTAAAATACAGTCACACAGTGACAGTCTTGTTTCAATTAATTTGGTAACACAAGGTTTCACTTACTTTTGGAGGCTCAAGTAGGAGTTCATGGAATGATGAAAGACGTGCTTTTATGGCTTCTAAAACACTTTTGTTGACAGAATATGTTGAATTGCTTATGCCTGGAGGACAGATCTCTATATGGCCTTCAAATCTAAAACACACACAAGTAAAATCTGATAATTAATATCAAAACTAGTTGTAAAACATGTTTAAGAGATGATTTTGAGAGTGTCACAGTTCTGAAGGCATGTGAAAAGAATGAAGAGGCAAGTAAAAACAAGGTTTTATATACAAATATAAATTAAGTGTGAAGTAATAGTTGAACAAGGTTTTTCCGAACACTGGCTCTAGTATTTTTAGGTTTATTGTGCTTGAAATCTCCAATATGGTTTTGAGAGTAAACATTACAGCTGTTCTTTTTCCTCTTTTGAGGCAGATAAAGAGCTTCACTCATCTATCCTGAACAGCATAAACAAGTTGAATGTACCACAGAGATCTGTTCAGCGGTTTCTCAAAGTAAAGTTATAATAAAATTCCACGTAACTTTTTGAAAAGTCAATACCCACTCACTGCACTGTACATATTTACTCTATCCCTTGTATCCAGAAACAAACTGATGAAGTGTAATTAGTCTGATCTGTGAAGTGGCACTTAAACTAGCTTCTAGAAAGAACTGCAGAAAGACCAGTCATTTGGTGAAAGTGTAGTAATGCCAACCACCTTGCTCTTTTACTTGTCCATCTACAACAGGCTACAAAAACAGTTCAGTTGTAAGTACATGGAAGGCACTTGCTATTGCTGAACAGTAGTTCAGTTAAATTATGCAGGCATAATTTAAGCAAAATAAGAAGACTTACGTCTGTCGTCTTGTCTCAAGTAAGGTCAATAGTATTTGGATTGCACTGACTATTGCAGATTCATTTTTTTCTCTATGAAAAATATTAGACAGCAGCTGCTCTATGATTTCTTGTCTGAAAAGAAGAACACTGGCATCAGATACAACACTACTTCAGGATACATCTGTCAACAGAAGTAGCTACCATTTGCCCACGTAAAATTAATAAGGGGATAATACAAAGAAAACCAGTAGCTATTTCGAGCTAGCAGGTACCACTAGGACAATCACTCCCATCCTCGCTGCCCCAGTCATATCTTCCTATTCCTTCCATTGATCTATTTTTTTTTCCTGACAACCAACGCTACAACAAGGGAGTTTTCCTTCAGATCGAAAACCTGATTCAGCTTGCCAGAATGGCCACACAAACCAGCAAAAGGAAGAAGGGAATACAGGAGAATCTTCTGTGGCAGAAACACACACTTAGATTAACTTAAACCAAGTAACAGATCAAAGCCAAAGTCTCCCATGGGTACTCTGCACAGTATCAAGCTGACCTCCACATGTCTGATCCCACTAACTTTGGCAGCACAGGAAATACTTTAATCAGACCCCCCCCCCCAAGGAAGTCCTCCAGGTGGGCTCTGCTTACTTGCTGAGTTATTTTAAATTACACAGATGACAGGTAGCCAAGAAAATTCACCTGGAAAGCACAGCTTGCCATTTCTAGAGGTTTTCAAGGTCAAAAGTTGAAAACTATGGTTTTTATGAACTGAAAATAAAATCAGAAGTTTAGGAAAACAACTTACTTCTCTAGACTTGCAAGCAGTGGGTCTGGTTCTGAACTGTTCTGTACTTGTAACATCTGGTCTCTGCTTAGACGAATAATTTCACAGAGTGACTGTGATGCATTTGAATGCCTCTGGAACAGAAAAACATAGCTTTTCAGTATAAGAGTAATAACATGCTGGACTGTAATTCTTCAGTTAAAAAAGGCAAAAGTTTCAACTTGGACAAGAGTCTCTCCTACCCAAACAACATTCAGGCAATAGCTTTATGTCATAACTAAATATTAACAACACAAAAAAAAAACCTTGAGGCACAAGGCAAGAAACTACTTCCAATATTAAGGTGGCAAAACATTAGAGTTGAATCTTTAAACAACACTGAGTATGCATAAGGCTTTGACCTGGATCTGATAAGGGGTGGGGTGAACCACACACCTTCCCTCAAATGACCACACTTAAAATACTGCAATCAGCTTACTCAAAGAAACAAGCACAAAACAGTAAAACTGAAAGTTCTAACACTATGTTGTACAGCAACTTGCTGAACATAGACCCAGAATAGTGTCAGACCAATACTTACATCTTCATCCTGAGATGGATGTACAATTTCCACAAGCCGCTGGATAATTCTCTCCTCATTGAGCCACTGTAAAAGTGCTTATGGGTGTTAGTAAGAATGTTATCCAAGTGAATGACTTAAAATTAACAAAATTAAAATTAGTCATTTGACAATTGCCATGAGTCATACTGTCAATATTTCTAAACAAGCACTAACAATACTTCAGAAAAAAAGGAAAAAAGTAAAGTTAGTGTTTCTGAACAACTGTAAAGAAGAAAGCCTTGGGTATAATTCTTAAATAAACTTTCTGACGCCGGAAAAAAAGTGTTCAGTAAGGTCCAAAACATTTTTAAAACTGCATCTGTCAGTTTTAAGGTAGATATTAAAAAACAGGGAAAGAGACCAGCCACTCAGGTTCTAAGTTGTCCCCACCAGCGCTGTGGCTCCAGTGGAAAAGTATTGGCAGCTCCAAGCAAAAAAAACCCTCACATATTTAATTTCAGCACAGTTAAGAAATAAACTTAGTAAAATCAGCAGAAGATAAGCCATCTTACAGTTTACACATCAGACAAGAGTCCTTTGAGACATTTTACTTACATTTAACACTTCTTGCCGGGGCTGTGGTGGTTCTATACAAGTCAGCAGCCTGAGCAACAAGTCCATGATAGCAGAGGTCCCTATGTGCTTAATAATGAGGTCTACAAAATCATGTTTTCTCTTTAAAAAATCCACAATCTAGAAATTAAAAAGAAGTAAGCTTACACTTGCTTATCTGTATTTTACATGGTAAATTACACCACGCAGTTTTAGTTTCTCTCTCCTACCAAAGGGAGAAAATAAATGAGAACTTCTTAAACACTTTTGCCACTTAAAGCTTACAGTACGAGGCAAGATAAAATAATATACATGTATAGAGTAGCAAAAGTGAGACAGGACAGTGTGTCCTGGGCCTCCTCTCAAGCCCAACTTGCTGACCATAAACTACTCATAATCCAATGCACAGTCAGTTTTCCTTTTTGGTACGAGTTCCTCTCATCCCTGCTTAGTGAGCAAAGCTCAACATAGCAAAACCTTAACATAATACAGGCAAAGGCAGAGCTTGCTAAATAAGTTTGACTCTGTTCTGTATCTTTTATTTTGCTCAGGTATGAGAGCCAGTCCTTGCAGCTGTTTGCAGCATTGGGCCACATGAACGCAGAGTACAACAACACTTCTGAACAAGGACTCCAAATACCTCTCACTTTGTTCTCTAACAATTTTTCACACCAAATGGGACCCACTCCCACTGATTCAATTCGCTTATGTTCACCTCTAACAGCAATTAATGCAAATATCACCATATAAAATACTGAGCTAAGCTAAGCCAAAAGGTAAGCACTCACACAGTGATTTCACAAATAGCTCAGGCAAAACAAATACATCTAACTCATCCAGACATATTTTTTTTAATCCTCTGCATACCATATAAAAAGTGTCTTCGGCTAGTATGGAAGCTGAATGCTCTTTTTTGACTCAGCTGCTATCCCTCAAATGTGTAGTCTTAAAGCAGCATTGCTGAGTACTACAACTTTATTAGAGCACTTGTTAAATTGGAGAGCTTGTAAGTATTTACCTGTTCTGGTTTTCTGCTTATAAGAATACTTAGCACCTTGCTGAAGAAACTGGCCAGTAAAGGGTTTAGAGGAGATTCATTTAAGAGGAAGCTGTACAGTTTCATAAGTAAGGATTCTTCTTCTCCCAGCCTATCATTGATCTGTGAGACATCTGATGTAAGCAACTCACATGATATGTTTGGATATCTGGGGAAAAGGAAAAAAATTATCCATCACTCATACTTCAAAGTTGTCATACTTCCAGCTCTGAATTCAGAACTTGGTAAGGCTTCTGGCCAAGTTTTCAAGCAGGGTTGGTCTGGACTAATTAAAGCAGCAAACTATTGCAAGATAACACAACTACACATTCAGCCTACAAGCTCTGTTGTTGTATTTAAGAAATGGACTACTCTGTTCTTCGGTAGCAATAGGACAACACTAGGGAAGTGGGGAAAGGAAAGGGCAAGCTTTTATTTTAAGATCTATTGTTAAATCCATCTGTTTTATTGTTAAATCCATCTGTTCAAGTACTGATGTCTCATTTCAGAAGCCGCTTCTTTTTTTGAAGGGAAAAATAGTTACCAAGAAGTTAAGCAGACTGATAGTACTAGACCGATACTGGGGAGGAAACAGTGTGTTTGCCCTTTCTAATATAACAGGGTTTATATTTAAAAGGTCAAAAGGAATGGCTTCAGGAGTTTTATATACATATATATACACACACACATATTTTATGTATTTTTATATATATATATTGCAATTATGTAGAAATTCAATAAACTAGTCAAAATCTGACAAAGCCTGCAAAACTAGCTAGCACTGCTTCATGACACAGAGCCAGAAGTACCGTTCAGAACATTGAGCAATTAAACAAAGAGGCCATCAAGACCAGTAATTTCCTGCTTTTGACAGTACTATCACCCACTCACACTAAAGGTAATTTTGACAGCATCAGCAGCTTAAGGTTTCTAAGTGAAAGATGCTTCAATTTCAAACTATACTAGAAACACCTACAGGAGGCTTGGTTTACCAGAAATGGTGAAGTGCTGCAACTAAGAGTGTAGCTTATTTCACATTATTTTTTTACATACTGTTTTAAGAAAAAAAAGCAGCTTTCTGCATAGACAACTCTGAAATAGGCCAAAAATGGCAGAAGTGCTTTTATACAAATTGCTATGTTGACTGTTGAGTTTAAAACTTCTCAGCAAGCTAGCTGAAGTCATGGCCATACCCAATTCTTATAGTTCTAGGTCTGCAAAGGAAAACACCAGCAATTAGATATTAAGTACATTCTTCCAAGGAGTGCTACAGACCTTCTAATAAGCATCTTCAAAACATCTCACCAATCATCAATAAAACAAAGCTAAGCATTTAAAACTATTACCCAAATAGGGCATTTCATTCAACTATTTTCTTAATAATCACTACTACAAGATTCTTTATGTGAGTTCCGATTATTTTTTTTTGTAAGCCTCCTTTGGCCAGCAATTGAATTTGGAAGCATTTATGGATAAGAGTCTTCTTTTTGAAAAACATGCAAATATTAGAATGATTTATTTAAAAGGTTACAAAGCCCCTGGAAAACAAAAGCCCCTTACTCTAAAGATACCAGTACTGTACTACACACCAGAATGCAGGAATTCAAAATACACTATCAGATTAACTGTAGTAATCTACCCCTTTCCACCTTCCCAAGTCTCCCCTCCACCCCCAGAAGTTTTCCTACTTATATCGAATTTTTTCATCCATGTCTTGAGGTGGCTCTTCAATAATAAATGAAACTAAGTCTTCCAAACATTCTGACTTCAGCAGAAACTCTATAAGTTTGCGATTCTGAGCCTTGCACTCTTGCAGAACATCCTCTTCATCCATCAATTCCTTCAGTGTTACATCTTCTCTCTCTAGAAGTGTATCTATGTGGGATGATGAATGGAGATCAAATTTCCAAAACATGCTGGTCTGGATGAGAAGAATATACACAAAGCATTAAGTTTACAAATCTATTTAAGCAGTATTTGTAGTAACACTTCACAGTAGTATTTTATAGCTTCTAACCCCAGAGGTACCTGCATGCACAGAAACTTTCTAAAATTCAAATGAGAAACAACAGTAGATGCTGATGATCAAAAGCTACAGAATCAGGCTTGATTAAAGATGACTGAACACTCCATAGTAATTTTTGTACCTTTAGCAACAGCCAATATTCTAACATCCAAAGATAAAGTTAGGCAGCTCCAGGGTTTTACTTACATGAATGTAACATGCTAATCTGCATTAAAGAAAAAAGGACAACTTTGGTTGTAAGTTTATTGAATTTGCTCTTCCCAACCTTCATTTTTAACCTATGCACCAAGTCTCAGATTCAGAACAACTTGCTTAGCAATTAATAGAGCTGGGAGAAGATAAAACAGGCACTACATAAATGCACTAGAGTACCACCCCTACCATTGAAGAAAACAGCTATAAAGGTACAGGAATTATAATAATTTTAACTTGCAGGCAGCGCACATCTAAGTACTGGAGCTAATTTCAACACAGGACCTACTCTGTCACTGTACCTCCCTCCACAAACTTGGCACAGGAGGAAAAACAAGGGACAATAAAAAATCTTATGCAAACACATGAAAGGGCAGTAGCCACAACCACTGAAATATTGTAAAAGGCTGTAACAGGAATGTATAAGGATGAGCAACTTCATCTTTCCTTATAAAATGCTTTGGCACCTCCATGTTAATTCTGTTGCTCTAAGACACCTCGCAAACAGTTGCTACCAAGACAACTGTGCTATCAGAAAAGAATATTTCAGTCTATGATAGATCCAGTATACTCCTGCTTTCACCTCTCAAGCTCAGTAGAAGCATTCGCTCCATTCCCCTCTCCATTTAACCTCTGACACGGTATCAGCTGGTCTTATGTGAATGCAGAATTTAAGTGGATTGAAAGAGATACAACAGATACTAGAGAAACTTTTCTTTCCTTGTAATTGGAAGCAGCATGCTTTTGTGCAGTACTCATTTAAATAAGGAAAGAAACACTCCTTTTGCTCCTTTAGTAACTGCCTTCCAAGTGTGAAGGATTAATTCAATACATTAATTACTGTTGTGCATTAGCAACATCATCAGCTGTGAGGACACATTGTTACTACAGAGAATGTAGGTGAATAGTACTATTTTAGCAAAAACACTTCTGTAAGCTGCAGGCTGTATGCAGGAGCAAGTTTAAAGACAATCAAACTATGCTTTTGTCATATGCTATTATAAAAACCTACAAAACCTAAAATAGAAATATCTAATTCTTATGCAGACTAAGAGGTAGACAGCTTGAAGCACTTATTTCCAAGTTAAAGTGGATTCAGCATGCACAGTACAGCTACTTAGAACAGTGAAGCATCAAATTTAGTACTTGAGCAGTTTAGAAAACAGATACAGCAAAAGGATCCAGCAAAACCCTTATGACTCTTCATTAGCAAGACTTCCAGTATTTGGCCAAAATATTGAAAAGCCTGGCATACTCACTATGAAAAAGTTTTAATTGCTTTTAGGGTTTTCATTGTTGCTTTAACCGTTACACACTGATCACTTAATACCACTTTACTTTGTTTAGCCTTTTGTCAGAAGTTGTAAGCATACATAACTGCCCCTAGATTACATAGCTTTCTGTTTAAAGATATGGGAGTCCAAATCAATCAGGAAAACATACGGATAATTTCAATTGCAGTATCAGTACTTATAGTCATCTGAGATCCCATACAAGGATTAAGTGGTTAAAAATCAACCAAAAAAATTCTTTTCTGCTAAAAGTACTAGTGAACCTATAAGCAGGGTTCAAAATACCTGATCTCACAAATTAGCTTAAATCAAATTATACAGAGTTGTTATTAAAAACACTAGCTTGTGGGTATTCAGGCTACACACACTTACTGTAAGCAAGTGAAACTAGTGCATTAAAGTCACAGGATATTTTTTGTTTGGGTTTCTAGAAAGTACATCAAATCCCCCCCCCCCGCCCCAATTAGTGAAAGTAGCATCTTTGCAAGTAACCACTATCAATGCTAATTCCAGATGTAAATCTCTCTGCAGCGATTAAAGCTCATTTTAGTAGTATCGATGTATTTCTCAGTTACTTATTTCAAGAGAAATTCAACAATGGAAAACAGCAACAACAACAAAAAAAAAAGAGGCATACTACTGCAAACATGTTACTGCGTTATTTCACAAACTGTCTCCCAGGCAAGCTCTTTTAGGGGGTGCTCCCTCAACTGCCAGGTGCCGGCCAGAGATTATTCCATCACTTTTCAACAGGAGCCCAGGTCCTTTGAAATAAGGAAAAATAAACAACATAAAATGTGCCAAAGAGGAAGTCGGAACCCTGAAGAGAATTTTCTTAGGTGTTACCATGGGCAATAATCTAAGATCAGCCTACTATAGTTCTGAATTAAAAGTTTTAAAAACAAAAAGTTGTTATTCTTCTCACAGCCTACTGTTCTACCTTCCCTCCCCAAACCTACCAATTCTGAAATTTTGGATTATCCTCATGCTTTTTCAAATTTCAGTCCCATTAACAGAATCAGAATAAGGCCTTATGTCCGCAAATCAGGAGTGCTCCTCCCAAAATTTTACTATCTGTAAATTTACAACAAACTCCACAGGTCAATTGCATTGTTACTCCCAGTGTTGAACTCCACTGCCAATATGAGCAGAAAACAAAACAAAACAACAACAAAAAAATCACATTTGGATTCAGCGCAAGATGCAAAAGACTGCCAAATACAAGACATGCTCAAGATTAGATACTACAAGATGCAAATAATCCAAGATAATACTAAAGCCTCTCAGATGTGGAAAGAAAAATTGTGTTAAAGATGGTAAAGCTGCTGCAGATATTTGACTGTCTTTTGTAACTTGAGTTAGCATTCTGTTATCTCTGAAAGTTCCCAGCAAGCAAGACTAACAGACTTCCAGTTCATGTAAAGAGTACTTCTGAAAGTTTACATCAACTTGCTGATGTACAAGTTATGATAATTCAAGATTCTAAGGAACACCTAGCATTCAGAAAAATATTGCTTTGTTTTCTTAGTTAATATGCTTCTCTGAATGAATGGTGAAATAACATTCTATGTAAAACACCTGACTTAAATCTGAAAGGAAAGAAAACAGTTCACCAAAATGAAGAAGCCTGTCAACTGCTCTGAGATACAGGTAGCTAAAATTCTCAATTGAATTGTTTGCTAAAGGGAAGAAATAAAGCTTAGAAGCAATCCTTTCAGACCAGAAAAAAAAATGGAAGTCATCTGCCTACCACAGCTGAAGAAAACCACACTATATACTTTAACGGTAATAGTCCGTGGTTCTTTCTAGTGGCCAAACACTTAATTGGCATCTCCATCAAAAAAAAGCTGGTAACAATTCTATCAGTAAGTTTCTCTGTAGCTTCCAGTTGACATAGCTGTCAAACACCTTTCCTGAATACAGACGTTGCTGTTTTCAAGCTACAGGATGAAGATGTGAATTCCAGTCAGACAAGCACATAGTTTAATTTTGGACAATGTCTCCTCTACTGAACCCGTTACAAAACAGACTTGTTACTTTAAGGCATCCAGAAATCCCTTCAGTAAATAAGAAAACAATAGTTTTCTTATTTTCTTCACAGAAGTAAGCTACTCATTTAAGGTAAACTTTTAAGCATTGTACTTAGGTAAAACAAACATGAGAAACATACTTCGCAAGTTCCAACTTGGTACATCATACTTCTACCTAAGAGTTGAGTGGTGGTAGCTGCAAGTAGACATGGGGATCTAGACCAGTGCAGAAAGAAAACTAAAAGGGCCTCAGCTAGCCAGCTGAAGGCTCTTTTACCTGACAACTGGATGTTAAAATAGGTATGAACCTCACAGATTTTTACAGCAATAACCAGTTTCATTTTTCAAGGAAGAGAAACTTTTTTTAAAAAAAAAAAAGTATATCAGTGTCAAGCTGAAGATTCTGTAATATATGACAGTCTGAGAAATGCCACATAGGAAGTTGTAACAAGGATCAGATTATAAAAAACTAAACTCAGAACATAACTGTCAATTTTCTTTATGTACCATCGTATTTCTTACTACAGGGTTCAAGTGCACAGATAAAACAAAAAACTCAGTTACTTTTGCACCAATAAACTTTTCCATGATTGAAACACATGCTGAATTATGTAGCCTACTTGAACAAAACAGGTTTTTGGTTTTTTACAGCTGTGTAGCAAAAGACAACTTAGTTGGTGGATGCAAGGAGAGCAACCACCAAAGGAGTCCTTGGTGCCACCACAGGCTTTCAAGAAGGTCTTACATTCCTTAATGATAGAAGTATTTTCAATGCAAACAATCCATTGCCTTCTAAAAACCAAAGAGGTAGGTAGGTTTGGGGAAGGACAAAGTAATAGTGAAGATAAATTCTTATGCTTTTATTATTAAAAAAGAATTTACCAACATTTTAAAAACCTTTAAATGCATTAAGTGATTTCTTCAAAATGCTAAGGATGCCCTTCTGCCAGCTTCACATAACCTCAACCAGTTAGTCCCTTGGTATATTTAATCAGTTTCCAGTTTTGGTGTTTTTTTGTTTTTTTTTTTATTCTTTCTCCAAACAATGGACAGTAATTAGACAGCATACTAACATTTATAAAGTGCTTATTTTGACACTGGAAATGGACCATCTGTTCAAAATAAAGCTAAGCACGAGTGGACGCCTGGAAATATTTAGAGCTAAACAGAATTACCAGTCACCCAAATTTACAAACACGACATTCTAGTAGCTACTTTTTAAACTGCTTATTTCACTCAACCAGAACACTACCCATTGTAAACCTGCTGTCTACAACTGCCTGTCCTTTGCAGGCTGGGGCACAATTCCTCAAAGTATTAAATATCCCATGACATATTAAACGGGAAAATTAAGCACTTATGCATCTAGTCTGGAACTGAGGGCAATTTGAATAAAATACAAAAAAATAAGATACCTGCATTCCAGCTTGAAGATCTGGACCAAAGCAGTTCTCTTCTGTACAGTAATGATTATTTATAGCAATACACAATCATGCCATAACTGAATTCCCCACTTTTTCCACTTGATGAATGCAAGAATCTCTCACATGCAGCAACACACTTACATTGCTGCTTCTGCACTGAGAGGTCGGGGAAAAATAAGTAATTCTTTATCTTCTATCCTATTAAAATAGTATTGGTTTTAAGTAGTGTAAAAACTCTGCCCTTAATTATTCCTTAATTTCTAAATACTTCAAATACAAGAGACCATACTTACCCTATAACCTATTTGAAAATAAATTTATTTTAAATTAAAGCTGTGACATTTGTTGTGTTATTAGCTAGAAAGATATAAATTACTGTTCCAAGTCCGTAGATTTAACTATATTACATTATATCGAGCAATCACAAATAAAAAATAATATCAGTTACACAGGAGTGGTTTTATGGTACAGTTTCTACATTTTTTAAACAAAATGTAAGATGAGTTTGACAAAGAATAAAAATCTCCTGTGAACACAAAGTAAGATATAGCACTCTCTTCAGTGTTGGAACAGCCTGTTCAGGCCACAAATGTGAGCCCTAGTAGAAATTAATTTTTGAGAAATACTCCATTGCTTACACTAACAATTAGACTTTATTATAAACTAGTGAAGTTTCAAAGAAGCTTTGTGGAAGAGGGAGCCAATAGATGGTTGGAAGTTAAAAGGAATCAAATAAAACACAAAATACAAACACCTTTACCTCAACAGTTCAATACATATCACACCCATATTTCAAATACTGCATACAGTCCTAGTCCTCCCATTTCCAAAAGGGCATAACACACTAGTAAAGATACTAAAAGAGAAACAAAATCCATTAATCAGCAATCCTTTTACAGAGTACTGGGAGTCCTTGTGCAGGCTGGGTGCACCTCCCTTTCCCACCTGCAGGACATCTGGATGCTTTGCCTCCTCTCAGCCACTGCTGGGCACAGGGGGCTGCGCTACTTGATGTGAGGCCACTCAGGCCACCCCCGACCCCCCTGCAACACTGTTGCCACTACCTCATCCCCTGGACCCCAAGCAGGGGATGAGGAGGGGGCTGGAGCCCAGGCACAGGAGAAGAGGTAGAGGGCAGTCCCTGTGCCCAAGGAGCAGCAGAATAGCACAGGGGAGCAATCCCCAGGAAAGGGGCCCTCGGCACCCCCGACCCTCCTCCTTCTGCCACATGAGGCCATCTTTCAGGCCACAGCCCCCTCAACTCCCAGAACAGCCACATTCGGCCACATGCATAGCCATCCCAGTGGCCTCCTAATATCATGAGCTACCTTACTGCCTTCTGTTCTGGGCCCTATAAATACAGGGACACAGGCAGCTGGCCTACAATTCGCTGAGCTTCGAAGTCCTCAGATTCCAAGGATGATAGGAACAAAGAGGTCCCACAGGAGCAAGGCAAGTGGCTGCCCACTTACACATGGGAAGGCAGATAGGTGGTTGCAGGAGACACAGAGGAAGAGGCAGCATCAGAGAGGGGACACTATCAACCATATGGTAGCAATGGCCATGTGGCTGAGCCCATGGAGGTGGATCCAGCCAAAGATCGAGAAGAACCAGTGGAAGTGGATCCACCTCCAGTATGGCTCCTCTGGCACCATTACACCATACCAGGGCTCCCCTCCAATGCACCATCAACATGGCATCACAGGAGCACCTAGCCAACACCCTACCACCAGCCCAGCCTCTGCACCTGGCATTAGCTGGGAGACCCAGCCTCTGCACCTGGTTGTCCTGCAGGCTCACTCATTCCATCTCCCAGCATTAACAATTATTTTGTTGATTGCCACAGGTGGTGTGAGCCCTTCTCTTTCCTATCCCCCATGCCTCCTGAAGGGGTGCCATCTCCTCTGCCCTAAGCCCCAAGAAAAGGGGATGAGACAACCTGGCTTCCACCAGGCTGCTGCACCAGGAGGAGCCCTTCGGAGGGCCACCAAGGTCCCTGGGGCCTGGAAGTGGGGTTTCTTCAATCTGAGGACAAGAAGGCTATCTGATGGGTGGTTGAAGTTGAAGGCAGACCCTCCACAGTGGTGCACGAAGAATAGCAACAGATCAAGCAAAGAAGTTAGAGACAGTTATTCCTTTAAAGAAGCAGAAGACTGCAGTTCTGCCAGGAAGAAGTGCTGGCCTGAAGCATTAAGGTCCCTTCTAGCTGCTTCATAAGTAGGTCTTTTCAAGGCTGGGCAATAAACAACTTAAAAAACCCAAAACAATAAAACAAGAAGATAACAGTAAAAATGCTTTCTTCTCTTATTTGGTGACTGCATCTGGACTCCTCTGTCCCCTCCTGGTCTCCCTAGTTCAGGAACTACACTGATGCATGGGGTGTGGCCCCAGCCCAGGGCCTTCAAGATGGTGAGGGGCAAGGGCACACAACGGCAGGCTGAGGGAACGGTCTCTGGTCATGAGGGCGGTGAGACACTGGAGCAGGCTGCCCAGAGCCTTGGATGCTCCATCTCTGGAAGTGTTCAAGGTCAGGTTGGCTGGGGCTTTGAGCAACCTGATCTGTTGAAGCATACCCGTCAGCCTCACCTGTGTGTCTGGGAAGATCATGGAACAGATCCTCCTAGAAGCTGAGGTGATTTGAGACAGCCAGCATGACTTCACCAAGGGCAAGCCTTGCCTGACCAACTTAGTGGCCTTCCATGATGACTACATCAGCAGGTAAGGGAAGAGCTACTAAATACTGTTTAATATCTTCATCAACGACATACACAGTTGGATTTAGTGGACCTTCAGCAAATTTGCAATGACTCCAAGCTGAGTGGTGCAGTTGACACACCTGAGGGACAGGATGCCATTCAGAGGGACCTGGACAAGCTCAGGAAGTGGACCCATGTGAACCCCATGAGGTTCAACAAGGCCAAGTGCAAGGTCCTGCACCTGGGTCAGGGCAATCCCCAGTTATCAATACAGGCTGGGTGCTGAAGGGGTTCAGAGCAGCCCTGTGAAGGACTTGGAGGTACTAGTGGATGTGGACATGAGCCAGCAATGGGCGCTTGCAGCCCAGGTGGCCAACCATATCCTGGGCTACATCAAGAGAAGCATGGCCAGCAGGTCGAGGGAGGCAATTCTGCTGCTCTACACCACACTGGTAGGACCCCACCTGCAGTACTGCATCAAGCTCTGGAGTCCTCAATACAGGAAAAGACATGGACCTGTTGGAGCAGGTCCAGAGGAGGGCCACAAAAAATGATCAGAGGGCTGGAACACATCTATGAAGAAAGGCTGAGAGAGTTGGGGTTGTTCAGCCTGGAGAAGAGAAGGCTCCAGGAAGACCTTACTGCAGCCTTTCAATAGTTAAACGGGGCTCATAAGAAAGGTTGGGACAGACTTATTAATAGGGTCTGTTGCAATAGGACAAGGGGTAATGGTTTTAAACTGAAAAAGGGTAGATTCAGACTAGATATGCGGAAGAAATTTTTTACAATGAGGGTGGTGAAACACTGGAAGAGGTTGCCCAGAGAGGTAGTAGATGCCCCATCCCTGGAAACATTCAAGGTCAGGCTGGACGGGGCTCTGAGCAACCCAATCTAGTGGAAGATGTCCCTGTTCATTGCAGGGGGGGTGGACTAGATGACCTTTAAAGGTCCCCTCCAACCCAAACCATTCTATTACTCTATCATCATCTTAGTAAGACCTTACCATCATTAAGTTGCAAGATCCAGAAATTGTGGGGGAGCATTCCTTGAACAGAAGCTAGCAACATTTCAATGTTTTGAACTATTTGCAGGTGAAGTTTCACTTACCAAAAAACAAAACTCTGCACCTTCTCCCAGATAGTATCAAGAATTCCTGGGTAACCAAACGATGTTTCAGAATGCAAAAGAAACACTTCAGCATGTTCGCTGACTACTGTACAATTTTAGCTTGTACTACATATACAATTCCTTCCAGCCATTATACTTATTTACAGAACATATGCTCCTCAGCTAACTACTATACTTTCAGAGGGTACCTACATACTCTTGAGTGAAATGCAAGCAAAAGACACGATGTGGTAGTCCTTTCTTGATTGGGCGAAAGAGACACCAAGTGGTAGTCCTTTCTTGACTGGGAGAGAAACACATCGGAAGACTGTATGACGACACAGTAATTTTCATAACATCCTATTTAACAGCTGCCACCTCCTCCTAATGAGGAGGCAAGTTATCTAATAAGTAGGGATTTTTACTATCAGACAATGGAAGAGGGAGCCTGCTATGGTTGCAGAACAGTTAAGAATTGAGATAGAAGTGAAATCACTTTCACCCTTATTTATCACATTAGCCTCCCTTATTTATGCGCACTAGCTGCTCTTCTATCTAGATCAGAACTATAAATCTATGGTTTTTACACAACATATAGATAATATATATCCATCATATGCATATACACACAGCACCTATTATGACTGAATGCCACAATAATCAATCGCTTTGACACATTGAAGTACATAAACAAGTCCAAACTAGTTAATGTTTACTCAAAGACACCAATCCCTCAAAATTCAAGGCCCATAACCATCCAGCAAAAGTACAAAAATTAGCTGAAATCTACAGTTTGCAATTTTATACCAAGCAACAAGAATATCCTTATCAATTCCTACACTCTATCTCAAACCACGGGTTAGTAAGTGTTAATAAATGTAGATCTTAATTACCTGCAATAACTACAAATTAGACACTGATCTCTCCTGCCCAAGGAGAAAAGATGAATAATTTTCTAGTAACTCCACTTCAACAGCCAAACATTTACGTATTTAAAATATTCATTGGTCACAGAATTGTTAGATTCTTCGTATTTTGAATTCATTTCCATTTTGAAGATAATTGGGAGAAGATATTTATGTACTGAGAAAAGCAGATGGTTCCATAATATTATAAGAAGCAAGCTCAACAATGTATAGCTACCCAGAAGACAGTTTTACACTGAAGCATGCAGTTTAGTACCAAAAATTCAATTGCAGAAGACATTATTACCATACTTCAATATAATAACCTCTAGTGCTAAACATCATTCATACCTAAATGTATGTCAGTTCATGAACACATTTGCTTTGAAACTCTTCCAAAGAATTGGAGGCTGGGCAGCAGATACACCTCCTGGCACAAAACCAAAATACTTTAAAACATGTTCCCTGTAAAACAAATAGAATAACCACAACAGTGTATCTAGATGACCCTTGATTCTCATTGTAAGATCAAAGCGGGGCAGAAAAAGAAGACAGCACAACAGCAGGGTGAGTTAAAAGATGAAGTTAGAAACAGCCAGCTACAAAGTAGTCAGAAAAAAGCTACAAGGAAAAGGAAGGAATGGCCACAAAGTCTGAACTGCAGAAGAAAGAGCAGCTTAGAGGTAGTAAATATGAACCTACAGAAATCAGGTAAATAAGCCTTTAGTGGACATCAGGGACATGAAAAACTTAAAGCATTCAGGAACCACTTAAAATTTAAGATAAGGCTTTATAGATGCAGAAGCTAAATCTACTGCTGTAGGTGAAGTTTAATAGTTTCTTACCTGTTAAAACACAAAAGTTTTTTAAAGTTAAAAAAACAGAACGATTTGTATTCTCTCAGGCTCCTTGCCCATTACAGGGTATCCTGGCAACAGCAAAAAATCTTTCAATCTACAGTATTAGCAGATTAGCAGGACTGAATTAGGATTGAATTAGATGAAGCAGATTCCTTCCTACAACAAAAAACAAATAAATTTAATACTGTTAACAGCTTCTATTCAATAGCTCAACAACTGCATGAATACTAAGCATTGCTTTGCAGGGAATAAGACATATGAACTGAAGGAGAAAACAACTTGCTAGGAAGAAGAGTGTCAGTTCAGTGCAGTATACTCTGAGAATAAATTCAAAAGCAGCTTGTCATCTGAAAGACTTACTTATTTTTAAATCAACTTTAATTAAACATTCCCCTTTACTTTTGGGAGACAAAGGAAAAAAATTCATTGCCTCACTAAAATAAAACTGCCTGTATGATCTGCACTTGACTGTGCAATCTAACACAAATCCAGACTTTTTTCTTTTTTATAAACTATTAGCAATTTCATATGAAGTAGTGTCTACAGATCTAAAAGATCTGAAATACCCATTACTAGAGTTATTTACAGCAGTCTCTTCTATTCTCATAACTATTCTCTTACTATATTAACATCTGATTTATCCACAAATCTGCACAGGAATAAATGTACAAGCATTAAGAAAGCCCGTTATTTTGGCATAAGTCTATATAAGCAATTCAGCCAGTTTCAATTTGAAATCAGTTTAACTTAGAAGAAAATTCAATCCACATACAAACTTACAAAGTAACCAGCTGTTTTAAGACAGCATTCAGTCACCTAAAATTCATCACTAAGACAATCTCTGCTTTTGACAGTTTAATTCTTTCAGTGTAAAGCAAAGTAACATTAAAGAGCTTAATTAGATACCCATAACTGGCTTCAGAGTGACACTTACCTGCCTGTGCCTTGGTCAACACCAAAATAGGCAAGAAAAAGCATCCTATCAATTGATGCTTCTTTCTGATGTAGCTGTTTCTGGCAGTTGTAAGATGAATTTCTAATACAAAAATTCACCTTCCCTTTCTACCAGTTAGAGATGGCTTTTTGATTTTGCTTTTTAATGCAGGTTTCGAGCAAGACAAGAGTTTTGTTTCTTTTGGGAACATGGGTAATACTGTTCATGAAAAAAAAGCAGAAGTACTAGCAACTAAGAAGGGTAGCAAATATAGTAGCACGTTCATTAATTCATGTCAGTGACTACCTAGTATTTGGCTGAAAAGCTCTGCTATCAGAGTTTGTCACAAATGTGTCTTCAGCTAAAAACACCAAAACAACCAAACTATGCACCTCAAAAGCATTTCAAGTATTCTGCCAAAGAGAAGAATGATTTAACTTTACACCTTCCATGTTAAAGCAGCTGTGTCTCCAAAGCTGTTTCTTGATCTTTTCAGGTGATTTTTAGATAGCCTCTGTCAACCTACAGATATATACTACAAATAAATTCCTCTTGAACTAAAAGAAACTCTTGCATTCTAGTTAAACAATCATGCAATAAAAGTGTTTTTTTCTTAGCTATGTTAGGGCTAGTAGGTTTTGTGGCTTGAAATACCATGTTTGTTATCTCCAGCAGTTCTGGAACCAAAAGCCACATTTGCTTTTTATTCACAACAGCACAAAGACTCCAAGCCTTAACATACACAAACACTAAACACAACTTTCTCTAAGGCTATTTTAATAACAAACATACACATGAACTGAAGGCCAGTGTAATACACTGACCATAATACTTTCAAAGGTCACAGGTGTTTTTCATCCGTAGACCTTCAGGTCTACATGTCAAGTAGATTTGCCAATCCCTCGTGAGTCAAGTGACTAACTAGAGCAGGAAAAGAAGTTTACTGGACTTCATTTGCTCTGCTAAAGTTTCCTTCGTTATCATTTCTGCATTTCAAATGCACACCTAAGTTCAGAAGTAAAGATCTAAGAAGGGAGAGAACATAACTTCCTCAATTATGTCATGTGGAAGCAAGATAAGAAGCCTGCTTAGCTTAAAGCACTTTCAGAAGAGTTTACAAATTCTTAAGATATTGTCCACAGAGATTTCAATTGCCAATAAAACTATCCAAATGAAAACCACTATTATTATTCCCCTTACAAGGACGTCTTTCTGATATTTCTCTATTCCTCTTTCTGTTTGAAAAGAAAACTTCAGTGTCTAAATACCATTGTTTAGCACCAGAACAGTCAGCTTCTGAATTAAATACAGTAGGACTATATAGGAAAATAAAAACACTAGTGTAATCAAAATTAACAAGATACTAGCAGTGCAAGTATTGTAGCATACCCTGGGAAGGGTGTTCCACCAGAAGCCTGCTCTGGTCAGTCAGGACTTTTTCAGTTCACCTCAGAATCTACAAGAGTAGAGAGTTTGGTTTAAAGAATGACTTTCAGCGGTACAGATAGTTTATTGGCTCAGACTGTTCCCTTCCACAGCACAGATTAGGTATTGAAAGGGCCTGCAGTATGGATAAAGGAAAAAAAGAAAAACCACAGGGTTCTTCCCTTAAAATAATAAGGAAAAGAATCAACTGACTGGATGAGGTTCAAGTCTATTTAAATCTGGCTTTCCTACATCCAGGGATGGCTCGCATCCAGCAATAGTTCAGCCACATTAACATGGTACTTTTGTCAGGGAGCAGTGGGGCCATGATGGAAGGTATCAGAACTTTAAACCTGAAAATAACATGCAAAGGCAGGATGGAAGCGTTGTCATATAGACATATTACATTCAAACATAAAACTATGGAACTCATCACCACTAGAACATATATCCACGCTCACACGTTTGCCTGATACACCTGAAAAATAAAGCAAGGCACAATATCCAGGGTAGCATGCATCTTCATGTGGAGTGCAACAGCGTGGTAGAGCCCATTCTAAAGTATTATCTGATGAACTTTACACTTTTTTAGAGAAGTTAACCACTATGTAATCAGCTGCCATAAACAGGACTAAACAAATTATATTAATGCTGCATGGACTGGGATATGTCTACTTCTAGAACCATTCCCATGCATCTCTATTGGCCCAAACACTGCAACTAGACAGGTCTCTGCTTATAGAAACCAACACAACATTTATGCATCCTGATAAAGTGCAAGAACTGCAAGCTACTGAGTTGTGCTGCTCTTACAGTAATTCATTCCATGCATTCAAAACAGTAACTTATATAACCTACTATATCTGAAATAAAGTTGTTATATAAGATTATTTTTTTGCGATATAAAAAACTTCAGTGAAAAAATTCAAGTTTCATTTTCTAGCCACCACACCATCACAGGGGCAATCGGTTTGACAAAACCATTAGCAGAACAGCAGCATCTCTTCAGGAAGAATGAAGGTGTCTGGGCTGCAATTAATAATGGGAAACATAGGCCTCTGCACGGTTTAGTTCTATTCCCTCTTTGGACCATATTGTACTCAGAAAAAGTGCAAGTGTTTTTATACAACACTGTGCTTAAGTAAGAAATAGCAGATTTTTTTCCCCTTTTTCCACTGGCTTATTGGCCCAGAAAGATTCCACAGTGAAGTTAGTCTACCAATACAAAACTGTTTAACATTAATGCTCAAGGCAGAGCACTGTGAAATCATCATTTAAGACTCATCATTGCTCCTTACCACACCTCTCCAAATGTCTGATGGGAAAATTAAAAATAATAATGTGTCCTCCTTAGAACAGTCATGTCTTAGGGCTTACTACAGAAGTTAATCAGGAACATCTCTTCCCAAAAACTTTTGTTTAAGCAACCCCTTGAACAGATGGTCTTTAAAAAAAAAAAGAAACTTGGCCTTAAAATGTTGTCCACTGCCATGAATTTGGTAGGGTGGAGACAGCTGAAGGGCAGAGAAATCAGTGCATCTGATTGAGTCCAGAATTCTAATTTGTGAACAGTGACATTTATAAAAAACGTGCACGATGACCAAGGCAACTTTTAAACACTGTAAGAAGTGGCTCACTTATGCTAGGACTTAAAGCTTTGAATGCTTTGCCTATCAGTTTCAAAGACCTTGCTTAGAAGGCACATTTGTATGCTGAAATGTCACCATCCATGCTCAGAATGAGGACCAGGATTGCAATTCCATCCAGTCTGACAGGAGGGCTACAGGAGGGCAGCTAAGCTGGCTATGCAAAGCAGCTCTGCGCTACCCCTTGCTGTGCAGTCTCCCTCTGTTGGCTTCCTGACACTGGTCAAACTTCTGCCAAGTCATTTATGAGTGAAAAACATACTTTAAGAGGTGACAAATGCAGTTGGGGGGGGAAGAAGGGAAGGCATTTTTCTGCCAAGTCCACTTGGTGACACAGCTCAAAGGGTCTGTCAATCAACCAGGGCCAGCATGGCCAAGGAAGAAGGAACACACCATTAGGGACAGGGCAACCAGGATTTGTCTCTTCCATCTTTGCCTCAAATTATATCACCTTAGACCTGCTGCACGACTGCAGAGTAAAAGTTCTCCCGAATCTGGTAAGTAAGAACAAGACATGTAAGGCTGTATTTGGACAATTCAACATCAGTTCTACTATTGTCTCAATGACCTGATAATCTGCAAGCATAAATGAGTCCTGAATTCCTGTACTAATACTCTGGAAATGTAAAAATCAGTAATGCTGGCTGACTGCTTCAGCAGTACACTTTTCCTTTTTTGTTTGAACATTTAAAGAAAAACTATTGTAACTTAAGGAGACAGCCTTAAGATTAGATGTATGAATTTTAGCAGAGATTTCTTTTTCTTAAGCATTTATTCTGTTCTGTTCCAGTCAGTACTCAAAAAGTGTGTGGGTTTGGATTTTTTTTTTTTCCCAAGTCTAAGACACTACCAGCAGATCACAGGGATACAGTTACCATGGCTGCACTGGTGCTGTGCACGACTTCAGCCACAACTTCAATTTTCAGCATTTCACTCAATCTGCCGCACTCCACCCCAACCAGACGGAACACTGCTGAAAAAGAGCACGCTCGAGATAAGACTACTGTTTGAACATGCTTACCAGTATTTGGCAATAGTATGATAAAGAGTTCCCTAAGCTAGTACCAGAAGCAGTGCTACTAGAAGGCGATACAGCTGCATCAGACACTTTGCTGTACCAAAGCTACTCAGCGCTGTTTCTCACTTCCCTTAATTAACCTGAGTATAACATGCTAACTGGCCACACAGCTTTTGAACCCGAATCACTGCTTGGCATGGCACACTAAACAAAAGCATATGCATAACTGGCTTGGACATTTCTAGCAAGGCATTGTAGGGTATCATGTAAACACACCCATTTTCTCTGAAGAACCTTTAACTGTTCAAATAAACAAGTTCATCCTCCTTTTCACCTTGTTGATTAAACCTTGAAAGTTGGATGCAAATCAAATGCTGAGACACATGAAAATACATGGAGACAGAAGAAAGCTGCTTACTTCAGCAACTTCTAACCAGGACACCAGAGTGCTTTCTGTATAGACAGTGCATTCAAGTCTTACAAGCTTTTTTTTTTATTTATGCAAAATCTTAGTCTTGTTAAAAGGAATACTTAAGATCTTTTGCAGTTCAGAAGTGGATGTCGGCAGCCTCTAGGAGCCTGCCAATGTTTTGCCTCCTGAAGCTCCAGTCAGCTATAGCTGCTGCCAGAATTAGAGTGGACTCTTACATCAAGATAGCAACTTCAAAATTTAATCTAAAGCTGTCTGTCACTCTTCACTTTCATCAAAGGTTCCTTGGACCTGTTGTTCAGGTAACATGCATTTTCATTGCATGTTACCTGAACTGCAATAGTTAAAGGCTGTGGGCAAGATTATCTTCCTGCTTTTCTTCATACTAAGGTTTACAGAACTATTAAAATAAGTTTTGACAGCTACACATTTTCAACATGTCAGGCAGGACTGCCCTTTTATTTAGGGGATAAAAAACTGAGCCACTAAATATACTACCTATTATTTCTGTGTTACCATATCCTGTGAAAACTGACAGAACTGATCAACCCACCCTGCATGCATATACAGCCTAATACTCCCCTAACATGACAGTATCGCAAAAACATGTTTTGCTTTTCAAACTGGAAGTTGGAATCCTTAACACTCTTCAAAGAGTGTGCAGGTCCAATAGCATGTTTTGGGTTTGTGTGGCAGGGTTTTGGTAGCAGGGGAGGGGCTACAGGGGCAGCTCTTGTGAGAAGCTGCTAGAAGCTTCCCTGGCTCCAAGTCAAACCCACCTCTGGCCAAGGCCAAGCCCAAGCCCATCAGCAAGAGTGGTAGCACCTCTGCAATAACGCATTTAGGAAGGGGAAACCTGCAGTGGAGGAGAGCAGTGGGATGTGAGAGAATGCCCTGTGCAGACAGCAAGGTCAGTGAAGAAGGAGGGGGAAGAGGTGCGCTGGAGGAGGGATGCCCCTGCAGCCCATGGGGAGACGGCAGGCTGTCCCCCTGCAGCCCATGGAGGGGAGCAGGGGAGCAGATGCCCACCTGCAGCCTAGGGAGGAGCCCACGCCGGAGCACGGGGATGCCCCCGAAGATGGCCGTGACTCCATGGGAAAACCTGTGCTGGAGCAGCCTGTACCTGAAGAACTACAGTCCACGGAAAGGACCCACACTAAAACAGGTCGTGAAGAACTGCAGCCCATAGGAAGGACTCATGCTGCAGAAGCTCATGGAGAACTGTCTCTCGTGGGAGAGACCCCACACTGGAGCAGGGGATAAGCAAGGAGTCCTGCCCCTGAGGAGGAAGGAGCAGCAGAGACATGTGATGAACTGACCCCAACCCCCATTCCCCATCCCCCTGTGCCACTGGCGGGAGGAGGTGGAGAAATCAGTAGAGTTGAGCCCAAGAAGGAGGGACGGGTGGGGGGAAGTTGTTTTAAGATCTGGGTTTTACTTCTCATTTTACTTGTCATTATCCTTGTTTTGATTTGATTGGTAGTAAGTTAAATTGATTTTGTTTCTTCCTCAAGTTGAGTCTGTTTTTTGCCCATGACGATAATTGGCGAGTGATCCCTCCCTGCCCTTGTCTCGACCCACAAGCTTTTCTTTATATTTTCTCCTCCCCATCCCATCAGGGGGAGGAGTGAGCAAGCAGCCTTGGCTGGGCTTAAACCACAACAGCATGAAAAGAAAAATTAAAGATTAAAAGAGCAAATATCTTCAATTTAAGCAGTTTAAAATAAGTCTTTGATTTTGATTTACTGTTGGGGAAAGATTACTAATTTGACTTCATTTACGAAAAAGCTTAAGCCCCATCTATACTTATTTCTACAATCCCTAAATTTTCATGTTTATCAACACAACCTCTAGGACAAAAGTAGAAAAGTTATTCCAATATCAAGAAAGAAAAATAAAATACAGCAGCAGCACCTGAACACAAAGGAAGTGATGATACTTTACCATACTTGCTTATTTAAATCTGCATTTAGACAAATGCTTTAGTGCCATCTGGAATCTTCCCTAGTTTTGTGCCAATGTTATGGTTTTAGTTGAGCCTTTAACCAAGTAAGAACACCCTCCTTTCCTTCACAGAACATACTTCATATATTCGGGAAAATAGTCTATACAACTGTTTCTCCATCTCTGCAGATATCCTAAGGATGAAGTTAGATATTGGAAAAGAAAAATACTTGACATTCCATATGTATTAAAGTACTGAAAGCCAAACAGTTGGGTTGTCTTAACCTTCGAGTGATAAGGTAACTGAAGAGAGATTCAATATCCTTCACAAGCATTTTACCACCATTTTTTGTAATATGAAGTGCTAGAAAACCCCCTACCCCATGTTATTTAACAATGAGCACTTACCACTACACAGTGAAACTACAGATAAAGGCTTTACTTTTCTGAGAGAATCAGCTTACAAAACTAAGAAAAAAAACTGTTTTGAATGAGAACATTTCACCAAGTTTCACTACATAAATTTAATGAACTACTATCATTTTTATTTGAGTATATGCAAAAACAAGTTCTAGAAGAGAAATTAGAAACCCAGCAAAATAATGAAAGGTCACTAGAAGGCATTTTGCACGTAAGAGTTTGAAGTGGCTATTAAGGTAACATTACCTTTCTTCCTCCTTCCCCCACCTCCCAGGCAATTTATATTATGGAGGAAATCACTCCAGTAAACCAAGTTTTGCCATGCTATGCCTTTACAAACCACACACATTGCAGTTACACCACATTTTTCAGGCACAGATGCCTCTGGTGTCTCCACTGAACAGAAGTATGCCTTCCCCATGGAACTCCTCTATTTTGATGGACCATACTAGAAAAAAAAAAAACAACCAAGATTGCCTAACAGAATAAACCACCTTCTTCCAACTGCAACACACATCCTACTTATGAAGAAAAAGCCGAAGTTTTATACGGAAATACCAAACCTACTCTGTTTTCTCTGTAATCTTCAAAAAAAATCTTTTTTAAAGCTGTACTTCAATGCTTCTCTCTGGAGCAGCAGCAGAGTATATTTGTGTCTCTCAAAACAATCATAGTTGCAAGTAGCAAACTACAGGGCAAGTCTACTTCAAAGATTTAGTAGCATTTCTTAAGAAAACTGTTTTCAAAGGGAGATTACTTTCATATTCTAAATCTTTACACTGAAGTGATCATCATCTGTGCAATATTGTAAGTGTACTAATATATATATACGCAAAAAGAGTTTAAAAAAGGCATTTAACCAACATGCCATAGTTTAGGGATAAATTGTTTTGTAGTGACCCTTATTTCAACTGGCTATGTTTCCTCTCTCTTTTTCTTCATGCCTTTTCAAGACAGGGCTACACAACAGTAATTCACTAAAATATTTCTAGCATCCATTGTTTCCTACAAGTCCCTTCTCTAGCTACCAATACATGTCAGCAGTTTTCTCCCACTGCAAGAAGAGGTCCCGACTCTCACCAAGAAGCATTACTTTACTAACTTAGTAATTACTGAAATAACAATGTTATAATTAATCCAAATACAAGACAAATAGTTACCAAAAACTACACTGATACCTCTGTGCTGTATGCCTACTCACAGGATTTGAAGAATAAAGTTTCAGAGAAACCAAACCATTTCAAATGCTAGCTCAGAACTTAAATTGCTATTTATAACAGCATTACATGATATGGCCCTAAAAAGAAATACCCTGCTGAGCAAAACTTAGAAGTCAATTTACTTAAGACCTGAACTTGAGCCTTCTATCCTTTTAAGTAACATTTAGGGTTCCACACAGATTTTGTCAAGTTAACTCTTATTACCATTCCATAAAGTTAAGTCACTAGTGTGGCAAGTGGCACAGAAATTAACTTACTTTGAAATGCTTGAAAGTCTACAAACAAAACTTTATAGGTGGTTTAGCTGCAATTAAAACAACCAAAAAAAGAAAGATAACTTCATCTCTTTCCCTCTCCAACTTTTCTTTCTTTATTTTCAACTGCCAGTTTACTTTTAGTTTTGGGGGGTATGGATTCACTGGCTGTTGCTTGCAGGTTTTCCTATAATAAAAAAAACTGAGATCACATTTTTCTCCACAAAAACCCATTTAAAGGTTTACCATTTTTACTTGCATTCTGCTGCTTAGTAACTATGTAACATCAGTTACCAATTCACATTTCAGATATGACCTTAATCTTCACACTCAATCTTCACAATCTCCGATAAATTTAAAAAATTATAGACATTGAGATTGTCTATAATCCCTCCCTCTCATGAGGATGAGATCAGTAATGTAGTTATAAATTTTCTATTGTATCTACTAATAATTTCATTCTTGGCTACATGGGAGGGAAAAAACCAACCCCACTGCATTCTAGTCTCCAGCCTTATGGCTACCATATTATTCTGAGGAGTGAGAGTTAAACTTCAGAATTCCTGAGTCTGGAGAAGGGGAGGATTGGACCAGTGTATTTCAGAGAAAAAGCTATTGTACAATCATTAACATAATTGCTTTCTGTTGTGCCCTAGAAGGAAGCTGGTTTCCTATAATGAAAAACATCTCAGTCACACACAGGTGTTTCCTATATTACAAAAGATATCAAACAACCTATGGGTTTTTCAGACTATTAATCTTTTTTCACAGACACCCACATACATAAGAGATTCAGATTTTTTTTTTTTTTTGGTCTGCCTTCAGTATTCCCATCTCTATTTGCCCAGATTGGAATTGTAAATTCCCTATTCAGTAACTGGAAAGTTAGGGATTAATATGTATTTATAAACTGCATTTTCGAAGGAGAGCATCCAAGCCAAGTGTGGCTGGTACTCAGTTCAGCCATCTCAAGGTTCTTTTTTTTTTTTTGCTCTCAAAATAAATAAATAATACTTAATCACAGCAGACAAGCATACAGGAACAGACAACCACAACAAAATAGTATGTGCCCATCTATGACTGAAATGATACTAAGACAACTGCACCTGGCATAACTACTGAGAAATAAAAGCAATCAGACATTTGTAATGGGTTGAAAAAGAGTAAAGTTGCAAATTCAGTCCCCAGTCACACATTACTGGTCTCACAACAGACTTTTTAGACTTTTGGATTATAAGTGACTCTAGAAGACAGCCTTAGCCTGAAAAACAATAAAGCTACAGAATTACAGACACAGCTTTCATAATCTGATGGCAAAGTAGATCCCTTTTAAATGGGGAAAGGCATCCCATAACACTCACTAGTAAAGCAACAGGAAGGACTCAGTTATATCAAAAGGAATTGCAAAGTTCTACAAGTGTCTAACAGTTAATTAAAATTAAGCACTGAATACTATTATCAAGTCACAGCCATGATGACAATTAGCTTTTCTTATAACCTGCAGAGCTCAAGTTATGCAGTGATCTTACATCACCAATCAATGTATTTCTATCTGCATTGCCTTTAAATCTTCCTCAATTTCCATTCTTTGAAAGGAAGGGGAAAAAAAAAACCTTGTTAAAATGAAAACAGCACATTGATCACTACGGTAAAGGCAAGCGGCATGAAAGGATGCATTTAGTTTTTTATGCTGACCATTAAGAAATGCAGACCCCTCACTAACATTATCTGTACCACCTCCTTTATCAGACAAATTTCATCTAAATACAGTGTTCAGCATACATCTTTCTGCCATTAAATGTGGCTTGAACCTATAACAACGAGCCCATCATCAGCATCAAGTACACACACAAGGATCCTTTGATGAATGTTTGCTTGTCACAGCCAAAAGGAAGAACTGACTACTTCATAGCCAGTTCAGTCTAACTTCTACAGCTGTCACCCACAGGCAGGAAAAAAAAAAACAAACACTTACCAAAATGCTAGCCCTCAGAACAGCTGTGAGCAGTGACAAACTCCTCCTTCACAAGAGCCAGAAAGAACACAAAGACAAACATGGAAGATGGGAATACAACCCCTATGCTGTTGCAATTTTCAAACGGACTTCCATCTGGAATGCATGCTGACCAATATCAACATGAAATGGAAGTTGGTTTCCTATAGAAGCAAGCCACTTACAACACCAGCATGAAACCCAGAGGGGGGTCTGCTCCTGCCACTACTACAGCTTTGTTATAGCAGTCTCTAGACTTTCCATTCTTTCTCAAGATGTTTGGTGACAGCAGCTAAACTTCTCAAACAAATATAATCTACTAACTATTTTCCAGAAAAGTTAGCTTCCAAAGATACTTGGATATCTGGAAATAATGTGAATTACTATAGTTCAAACCAGTCCTAAATTTTCCAGCTGGGCTCTTTAGATTGGAGATTGGTCAAATTAGTACACAGTAATTAAGAACAGATTATGAAGAGAACCCCAGATGTGCTTTAAAGGTAAAGTTACAGTGCGTTTCAAAGAAAGAGGGTTTTTTCACCAAGACCTTACCTATAATTTTGCCCTACTGTAACTCAGTTAAAAACCAAAACAACAAAAAAAGTGCCACACATGACTTGGTTTCCACTACACTTATGCAAAATAAAAGCAAATAGCATTGTATTTTTTACAGTTTCTATATGAGAAACACTAACTGTATAACCACTCTGGTACAAAGATGCAAAAATCCACCCTGTGGAGGCACTGGCTGATACTCCTTTCACAAATGCAAGTAGCATTGAAGTAATATCAATTTGTAGCAAGCCATGCCTTTAGAAATGTCTATTACTCCCTTGTTTTCTTCGCTAACTCAACTGCTCAAACAAGTTAGAGTACAATGAAAAAAAAAAAGATGCAATCACATCTCTACTAGCATTGCCTACAGCCACTGTATAAAGCACTACTTGAAATTTTATTAACTTGCTTTTGATTTATCTATCAATTAGGGCACTACTACAAGTGAGAAATGTGCATCACCTAACTGGGGACTGGGGTCTTATCTTATGCTTCACTCTTCTAGAGAAGCATAATATACATTTACAGAAAGCATCTTTCTCTCTACTCCTAGTTTGGGAAATAATGAGATTCACTCCAAAAACCTCTAGTAGAAGTTAGATTTGCACAATAGAACCTAACTTTATATATTCAGATCCAGTTAGATGTTTTGCATATGGTCACTGAAGGTGGGGACTATGTCACTACTAGCAGTGATAAGAGGCCTAGGATTCACTTGATACATAGTAACAATGAAAATATTTTTAGTATTGGAATTGCTATATTCTAGAACATATTTAATAAAATCAGAAACAAGTCATTGGTTTTTACTAAAAAAAGTTGGAAGTTTCCATCCTCAATCCCAACCATGCTTTGTTACCAAACTGGAAATCACGTGGCCCTTTCACAAGCCTTACCCAGGACCTGCTTGGTCATCATAAAAAGACTTTAGATTTCTTCATATTTAGGAGTATTTTTTGGCATAACTGACAAGAGCTGGCCTATAGTCTTTCAGTGCTTATTTTCCAAAACACCCAGTGGACACAGGATGGAGACCACTAGGCCACATACTCCATCTCCTTGTAGATGCGCAACTTAAGACTCTGTGCAAGTGCTTGGAATCATTCAAACTGAAATAGGAACGTTCTCAAAACTTCCTCCAAGGAAACTAACTAACCCTCAAGTCTCTCTATGAGGCAGTTTCTGCTTGTGCAGAGTGTTTTTTACTCAATTCTGCCTCCCTTCACATCTTTAACCAAATCCTCACTACCAATTTCATAGGTGCTCTTAGCCATTTTGCCAACATGCCTAACAACATATACCACCACTCCAGTAAAGTGTATTACAGCTTCACAGTTCCATACAGTTATACACTGAGGTCCTTTTGGTATTCTTTTCCACTGCTGCCATGCAACACATTGCATAGGTTCTGTCACTGAGCATTCCAAGTTTTTAAGTCACATGGAAAAGGAAAAGATACATCCATTTAACAGGATTCAAGGATGACTATACAGAGTAACAGCAAGAAGAAAGAACAGTCAAAGGGTTTAGTCAGGAACTTCTTCACCGACTCCAAATTGCATATACCACTTCAAACATGCTTCTTGGCACTTTATGGAACTTATTAAATAAAGGTCATGAAGAGTCTTGTATTTTACAGTAACAGATTTTTTCCTGATACTGTGTGAAGAACTATTCCATAAACAAGCAAGCTGTTAACAGTTTATACCAAATGTCTTCCTGATCCTATCTATTTGGTCTATCCCATTTCCTGAGAAGTGTCCCAAGCTTGCTATAGAGCTGCATATAATATCCAAGAGTAGAAAAACATTTTACTTTAGTTGCTTAGTAGCATATGGTTTCCAAAACAGGTGCTGGCACCCTGACACACCACAAAACCAATTAGACATGCTATGCAAAGCTTTCAACATTATGTTCATATTCTCTACCTATTTTCTGATTGATCTTTCAGGCTTGCCTCCCACCCCAAAAATACCAGGATCAAACATGATCACTAAATAGTTTCCCAAGTTCTTTGCTCTCTTCCTCCAACTTGACAATATGAGACAAGCAACATATTATTTCTCATTTATCCCTACTTGTTTTATTATTGTGGAAAGTTTTGCCAAAAACAATGGCTTCACAACTTGCTCTCAGGATAATCCAGACATCTGGTCTTCTAGAATTTGGATATGGTGTCTACTTTGGGATAACACACTATTCCTAAACCTGGCATATGAAATAACAGAGTAGAGAGCAATCTTAAGGGTCATAGATGAAGGTGCCACTATGAGAGCCAAATCTAGATGGAAGACAATATGCTTAAGACATCCTACCTTACTACAGAAACAGATCACTATGCTCATACTAGTGCCTCTTCTGCCTAAGCAGAAAAGCCATGGTTTCCATCATAACTTCCAAAGGCCATAAATTAACCCAGTCATATGTGAGAAGTGAATATGCAAGCCTCCTACCTACAAAGATGTTGTATAGTATGCTGGAATACTGAAGCTAGAAAAAGTCTTATTGCAATATACTGATACAGAGTGATCTTAACTAACTGCAGTTAAGTAAATATTTTAAGGCCTTTTAAGCATTTGGACAAAAGAGGACATCAATGGAGAGAAAGGAGAGAGGACCAGACAGTTCTTCAAAGTGTTTCTCCATTCTGACAGTTTCAATCCCATACTAGTTGTTTTTGAGCCAGCTCTTTAGCGTTTCATAGTACATGCATTTCAAGCTTAAAGCTGAGTAGAGAAGCAAAGCTGTTGAGCCATAACAATAGAGTTCACTCTCTAGCCATCTGTTAATACTAAAACTAAATACATAATTTTCTGCTTTAATACTGCTAAACTCAGATTCTGTTCTATTAATTCACTTGAATTTCACTCTTAGAACATCACCTCATTCTGAGTGGTATACAGGCTATAGCATCACCTCTGTTAAGTGCAAGAGAGAAAGGTTCTGAAGGAAACAGTCACATTTTTCTCACTTTAGGAAGTCAACAGAAGTAGAGTGAACAGTTTGCAGGCAGTATTGTGAAGAGACACACAAACTATTTAGTATCATTAATTCCATAAGGGAATAATAATGGCTAGTTGATTTATATTTAAAAGAATGCAAAGATATTGGAGTCAGAGCAGTTTACATATAAATCTAACTTGCCTGCAAAGATACTATAATGCACTACCCTACTTAAAGACATTCCTGTTAAACAGGCTGCTTTTCCTGAATTTCTAAAGTACAACTTTCACTTTAACTCAGTGTTTTCCTTAAGCTCGTTGTAAACAGACCTCTTCAGCAGTTCTTCTGGCCAAAATAAAATCTTGTAACAGTGTTAGAAGATAAATTCCTTTACTAACTCAGACAGTGCAGGATTCAGTACTGCATACACATTCTGCTTTTCACACAGAAAGTAAATAGAAGTATCACCTATGTTCAAGCAATATCACAGATGAAGGAAACAAATCACTTAAGTGAACTTAAACAAGCACTTAGAACTACAAACTGTCAAGAAATACACAATGCAGACTGGATACCACATTTGCATGAAGTCTCATTAACAAGTTATATACCAAAAGATAGTTCTGCAGTGTTCTTTTATATTTGTATAATAAAGATTCTTGCAAGTTACAGTTAGTCGATGCCTCACTACTGAAAACATAAATAGCCCAGAACTAAGTAATCACAGACTCTTAATAGAATGTATGTTGTACTGAAAATACACACTGCAGTTCACATAACTGCAGTTCCATCATTTGGAACACTGAAACAGGGAGACTTCCTATCTTTCAGCATTCCAGAAAAAAAAAAAGCACACGTTATTTGTGCAGTTCACAAGCTACTTTATATACTACCTGAAAATTTCAAACCAGCTAAATATGCATCAAATAACAACAACAACAAAAAAAAAAACCAAAAAAACAAACCAACAAACCCAAACCAAACACACACTGCACTATTAGAGTACATTTAGATTCCTTCCACTGAAGGAGATTTTAAACCTAAGTAGTATCACTAGCAGTGACACAACTTTTCATTTTTAAGTTGTCAACATCTCACAAGGAACACTTCCTAAAGCTATCCCAGTCACAAGTTTTCCATACTCTTCCACTCAGAATAGTTTTTTAAAATAGCAACACACCTATTCAAACTATCCTACTGCTCTATCTTAAATAACATTTATCCTGACAGAGACGATCTTTAGCCTCAGTTGTATTTATGTCATACAAGACACAAGACTACAACACTAATTCCCTCTTACACATTGAGAAGTTCTTGGCAAATAACGCAGAACTAACCAAAAGAACTGGTGGCTTAAAAGTCAGATTTTGCCAAATGTATTTAACAGCAGTTAAAGCTTACCCAAACACTGCTATGCTCTTAAAAAAATAATTGAGAGAAGCTGCCTTGTTAAAAACAAACAAAAAAAAAGAACCCCCCCTAAACACCAACCCCCAATCCCCCCCAAAAGGGCAGCGTCCCCGCAGAAATACTGAGGCACTGATTTTAAAGAAAGGAAGTGAATGTAAAATTAGCTATCAGCAAGGCTTATCTGTTTTATTATCCGAGAGATATCAGTGAAGCCACAGTAAACTTCTGTAAGTTACAGCAACAACACAAGTGACTGCCGGGGGAGGGAGCAGTGCAGACAGCTTCCCCTATTTCCACAAACACTTCACCCAGTTCAGAGCGCCACCGGTCTACCGGGAACAATGCGCCGCCCACCGCACCCAACCCAGCCGCGACCCACTCCGCACCGCACCAGGCCGCCAACGCTCCGAGCCCAAAAGCTGCCGTGGAACGGCCGCGGCGGCGTCGCCCCTCCGCGCCTGCCAGCCGGCTCCCCACCCGAGATGAACAGCCAGGGACGCCAGGAAGAAGCTTTGGGCAGCTGCCGAAGAACCCACCGTCACGGCCACGGGAAGAAAGAGGCAGCGGGCGGGCAGGGCTCCGTCCAGCGCGGCCCAGGCCTTCCCCGCGGCGCCCTGCGGCCGCGCCGTCGCCCGCCGCGCCTGGCCCGGGCGCTCCGGGCTTAGTGGTGCGTGTGAGGGGGTGGGGAGGGGTGGGGGCACACGACAGGCCCCAACAGCCCCGCCGTGCCCCGAACCGGCGGCGCTTGAGAAGCGCCCGGAGACCCCTGCGCGGAGGGCAGCAGGCACTAGACCCGCGCCGCCGCAGAAGAGCCGCTACCGGAGCGCCGGCCCGCTCGAAGCGGCGGCAGTGGAGAGCTCACCACTATCCCGCCCGTACCTCAGCAAGCGCGTCCCCCCGCCACAGGCCCCAGGCTGCCTCCGCTCAGGCGGGAAAGCCACCACTTGCCACCATCACCGACTCTCCAAGATGGCGGACATATCAGCTCCTGCGAGCCCTCCTCTCCCTCCGCCCCGCCTGCCAATCATACTGCCCCGGCACCACCTTCCTCCTCGGTTCGCGCCTTTCTATTGGGCGGTGTGCGGAGCTCGGCCTCTCACTGGCAGTCTGGCGGGTGCCAGTTACTCAGGTATGGGACTGCAACAGGGTCGAACGGCTTCCTGTTGGCCAGTCAACGGATGGGGCGGGTACATCTCGCTTCCCACCTTCCCGACGTAGCAACAAGGAAACGTCACCCTGACAGGCGTTTCCCTCGCCCAGTAGAAAGAGCAGGTTCCTTTTAAAAATAAACCCTTTCCGTCCAATCCAGAGCTGAGGTGTTCAGACCCGGCAGGAGGCCACGGCGGGAGGTGTGGGCGCCAGTGGTGGCGATCTCACCATAGCCTTGCCCCTTACGCCTCGCCATTGGCCAGCGCGGGTAGTCACGCCCCTCAGGGCGCGGTGCGGGCGCCAAACTGCCTGACAACAAGTCGGTGGCGCGCGCGGAGGGTGTGCGATATGGCAGCCTACAGAGGAGAGGAGGGGAGGCACCGCTGAGAAGGGAATTGGCTCGGGCGGTAGAGTGGTCGCTTCGTGTGCGAAAGGTTGTGGGATCGATGCCTGTAGCTTTGACGAGCGGGGTTTAATTTTTTTCTGAGCTTCCGGGCGGGCGCCCGTGGGACCTCCAATTCTACCTAAGAACTGGCAGTATTTTTTAACCAAAGTGCAGCAGAATAAACGTGTGTGAAAACCAGGGGGAGCACTGTGCCCTGGCCCTGGTAACCCTGCCTGCACATCACCTGCAGTGCTGCTGGCGGAGGTGGCAACTTTGCAAAGCTGCTTGGCCAAACCCCAATGACAAGGACCTCTGCTTGAAAGCTCAGGTGACAGCTGAACAGGCGGCCTCGTGTGCCCCACAACTGGCAAAAAAACCACCTACGATGGGGTGTTCACAGCCTGTGTCTTAAAGGCACGAACACATTCTGGCTAGCCAGGGTGCCTGCGGCCTTCCCTCACAAAGCCTCCTGAATTACCTTCGCCCAAAATGGCAGTGACCCCTCTGGCTGCTCCCCTTCACCCCTCAGGGCAGCCCTCCAGGTTTTGAAATGTCACTTGGCAGGAGTCCCTGGAGGAGACCACCTGGCTGTAGTCAACAGCACTTTGCCTGTGAGCAGCAGAGCTGCCATCAGGTAACCGCCTTGCCTAGTTTCAACAGGTTTTGTCTGGTCTTGGTGGCCTTTTGCCTGGTTTCAATGTGGTTTTGACTGGTTTCTGCTGTGCATGGCTCTTGAAGAACTGGGGAGGGTCTGCTGATTGGAGGTGGCACCAGCAAGGCGGATGGTGCCAAAAATGGCTGGTTGCACCCTGGGGCAGCAGTACTGGCCCGGTCACCACCTGCAACTGGTTTTGGTACCCCCGTCCCTGCACCCACCTCGGTTTTCCTGGGAGGCAAGGTGCAGCTGAAGGGGGCTCTGCTGAGCCCGAGCCACCATGCCTGACCCAGCATGACAGTTCTGCCGTTTACATTTTGTGTGTTTGGGGTTTTTAAAAAAAGTTTAGAGTTGCCAATGCTGTTTGTATATATAAAATGTCTGCCTATTTGTGAATGAAGGTGCAGAGGGGGGAGTCACCTCCTAGAGCAAAGGGAGACCGCCTGTCTGCAAGTCCCAGGTCCCGTACCTCCGTCTTCTTGGTGTCTCTTCCCAATGTAGTAACAGAGCCAGGAAAGCCTGTTGTTCTCCTTATCAACTGACATCATGGACTTGTAAAACACTCCCTTTCTCAGAGGCTTGCTCTGTGGGGACATCATTTGCATACCATGACAGCATGGCATTAGCAGGTCTTCATCAATGTGTGTAAGCAAGTAGCTGAAGTGGGTATGGTGCAGTCCAGGCTCACCAAAGCTAATTTTCCATCATGCTAGCATTTGCCTTGCCCATTATTGAGGGTAGTGTGTGTTTTCTGTGAATGGTGGCAGAGAGCGAGCTCTGTTTTATAATGAGTAATTATGAATCATGCATTAGGTGATTCTTTTTATATTTACATCTATTCATTCTGATAGTTACTGGTCATAATACATTTAAGAGAAACAGGTATATTATGATTAAGACAAGGACCTATTTATTTATTTACAATGGGGGAAGAAACAACAGAGCTGAAAAGATAGTTTAGTTATAGGGTAGTTCTTGCGGGCTTGTAGAGCACATGAAAACTGAAGGGTAGCACAGATCCCTGTGTTTATTTCATATACCAAAGGAAGGGGAAAACAATGCATTTCTTTGACTTTGTTATGAATCAGCAGTCTAGCATAAAGCAACTTCACTTTGAATAATGTATCTGCACATCCTTATTTCACAGAACCTCTGTGAAGAGAAGCCCTCCCCAAGCCGTGAGCCCAGTGGGTTGCTTCCATTAGGAGGAGATTGTTGGCTGCCAGCTCAGACACATGATCATCTTTTTCTGCCTGAATAAGTTAGTAGAGTTGCAGCAATTATGGATGCATGTGATCTTAATGTGTCGCAAACACATGGTAAAAACACAGCAGCATGAAATGTATTTGCTGATCCACAGAGTTGCACGGTGACGTCTCTGAGTGTAGAGCCTGGTTTTGTTTTCTTTTTCATGCAAGCAGATTTATTTAGTAAAATGTGCAAAAGAAAATGTTTATCCTCAAAACAATCAACATAAAATGGGACATTGTTTCTTTTTTCAGTATTTCAGCTGGTGCTCAGTCCAGAAAGCTCTCTAGACTGTATTTGTCCTACATTTGTTTTAGCTGTCTCCTCTTTCTTTTCTTTCACTGTGTCTGGTTTTTGTTTTGTTTTGTTTATGTCATGCCACTTGCATGTTCTGGCAGTGAGTACCTGCACTGACTACAGCAAATGGAGATTTCACAATATAAAGTGTACAGAGGCAGTTCTGGTTGTATTGTCAGTTGTCAATGACAGTCTGTAGGAAAGACATTGCACTGGAAACTGTGAGCAGGGAGATAATAAGAAAGAATCATCTATGGGTTTAAATAATGGATAAATGAGAGTACAATGTTAAATGGCATTCTCAGGACAAGGAACTAAGTTGTTAAAAGGATGATGAGATTATAAGCTTTAGCAAGCACCAGAGGCAGTATGTGGAGAGGGAATTAATAGTTTGAGTGTAGAACAGCTACAGCAGTAAAATAGTCAACTATTTAGTATAGTTTCTGTAAGCATAAAGCTTGTCTTCATAACAAAGTATTTTAAACTGTGCTGCTGTTGACACATCCTACATCCTGAGCAAATGTGCCCTGGATGTAAGGGATGGATCTCAACTCAGAAGGGGCACAATGATGTTTGCACTGGCACACGTCTGATTTTCAAGGGCATTATCACTGCCATCTCAATTCCGGAAAGGTTTGGGACATCACAGGCACTGGTTTTGTCTTATAGAGTTCCTGTTAATATATTTCTAAATCTTGATTTTGTGTAATTATTTTTTAAAACTACAACTGTCCAGATGATACTACCATGACCATATTAGTTGATAATGCTAGGGTGCTACTACCTCAAGGTAGAAACACTTCACGTCTACAAGTTGGATCTTAAAGCGCTACTGAACAGTTAGGGGAAATGAGGAGGTTACGCAGTTTGCCCGGTGTCACACAGTAAGCTAAACCAGATGCAAAATACTGAAATCCCAGTGCTTTATCCCTGGGAGTTGTGTGCAAATCTGAAGACCTGCACACTATTCCTATACTGTGATTACAGGCAAATCTGAAAAAAACTCTAGTCTGTTTGGGTGGGTGTAGTATTTAATTGCTGGCAGGGAAACTGAGAACTTATAGGCATGGTCTGTGACCTGAAGCTTGATAGTGTTTTACTAAGTGGGTTGTTGCTAGTATCACAAATGTTAGTATGTTAACTTTGTGATGGCTGGTGCCTGGGGTACTTCCAGAGACAGCCACTTCTGACGGATTCCTCTGAGTCAGCCACTTCCTCAACATAAAGTGGTATGCAAATAAAAAAAAAAAAATCAGCCTGCCTCAGTCACCATCACCCCATCAGCCAATGCTGAGCGTGGTTCCTCACTGTGCACCGTTAACCCCTCAGCCATAGCTGCTACCACCTCCTGAAACTGGTGGGGGCTGGTGGACCCCGCTGCACAAGTGCCAGGGGGAGCATTTGCTAGGGGCTGCTGTGACTCAGCAGCTCTGCCACACCTTGGAGAACAAGCTTGTCTTCCCAAGCAGTGACATAGCCTGCCAGGCCAGCTCATCCCATGGGTCTGCAATTGCTAGATGTGACACCAGAGAAGGGGAGGCAGGACTGTACCCTTTCAGCAGCATTTCACAACTAGCTGCTGCAGCTTCATAGCCATAATGTCAGACTGTGAGCATGTGGGGTGTACTTCTGCTTCAGCTCCACCAGGATGACTATAGTCGTGTCCCTACCAACGTGTTGTCTTCCCTTTGCCCATCCAGGCAGGGCAGGGGAGGAACTAGCTGAGGGACCCTATGAAGAGTTATTTGTTTCCAGTTTGCCCAGCTTGCAGACTTGGGTTTCCCTGCAGGAACAGGGAAGTGCCAGTGCCTGCAAGGCAGTGGGAGCACCTGCATACAGGTCTGGAGCTGAACTGCCCCACTGGCAACATCTGGCCATTTGATCACCTCAGGCATAAAATGAAGCCATAGTCTAAATTGGTTTTAATCTGATTGTAGTTAACTCTTCTGAGCACTGACAAGTCACAGTTAGGAAACAGAACTACAAAGAGTGGGACAATTGGGTGCCTTGCACCAGAGAGTCCGCAGCTGTGTTAACACTGAATGAATATTTGTAGAGTAAGGTCAGCTGAGACAAAACCACCTCTGATTTAACCATAGTCCTTACAAAATTCTTTCTCCCCCTCATAGTTCATGAGAGAATAAAGCCCTTTAAAGAATTTTAATGGCTTAATGTTTAGCCCAACATCTTATTAAAATTGTGAAATCTAAGTAGCTTTAAGAAGAGGGAAGGAGCATTTCTAAACAATGACTTCATGGTTATGCTCCTGAGGCTGAACATGGATGTTTGGCTGTACCAAACCCACAAGTTAATCCATTTAGTTGAAACAAAATGTTCAAATTCAGTTTTCTAATCTCATTCCCAGCACTGATCCTATTAGCATTTCTAAGGCAAAACTGCTGGGTAGTAGGATGGGACCTCCATACCATCCCTGTGGCCCTGCTGGAAAGAGCATAGGCATGGAGGGAAGCTTTGGCACCAACCCACTTGATTTTTACCTGTGCCTTGAGTGCTTTAGCCATCCCCCTTCCATCAGCATAGGAAGGCTTATATCAGTACTGGTCATCCTCCTCTCTCCTCACATATTATCTCCCACCTGCCCAGCACTAGCAATCATGGCATGTCACCTGGGAGCAAAAAGCAAAGAGAACTTCTTAGCTTTCGTGATCTGCCAGTGAGGTACACAGTGTGGGTGGCCCTACAGGACAGCTGTCCTGGCTAACCAGCTCCATCCCTCTTGGCAGGATGGTTCTCATATTTTCTCAGAGGATGTTGGAGGCTGGCAAGGTGTACCAGAGGTATGGGCAAAGCACTGAGCAAATTCCTAATAAGCTCAACTGAGCTCACTAGTATGGCCTCTGTGCTGCTCCTGCTGGAGGAGGTGTTGGTCTGAGGGGAGGAAAGGGCAGTTTGGGGGAGCAAGTAAGGGAGCAGCAGCAAGGAGATTCCTGAGGCAGTGAGGCCTAATTGTAAAGAGCTTGGTAAGGAGTATGGAGGGAAGCTAAAAAGGAAATAATAACCTACAGGAATTATAGGTTGCTTGGGTCTGGGATGTGACTGGACAAGGTTGTTGCTTACTTGAGATTGATAGGAATGTATGCCCTCTCTCTGGGACGTTTTGCAAATGGAAAAGTTGGAAATCAATGAAGGACCGGTGAAGTTCACAGCTGCGATTTATTGAGAGCATAAGTGAGTTTGAGGCAGACTCTGGTTAGGGCTCCAAGTGCTCTGAAGTCATCAAGAATAATTTATTGTACATGAGGGGGAAATTTGAACTTTCTCATAGATGAGCAGCACACGGGGAAGTAGAAGGTGCTGGTCTTCTCTCCCCCAAAAGTATTGCAGTGATCAAGCGGGTAGCTTTGGCAGGAAAGGGTAAAGAGATTCACAAGTGTCTCAGGAGAAATATATCCCTGTTTTAGCATCAAAGTCTTTCAGCGAGCCCTGTAGGAGAGGAAAGTCTGCCTTGAGAGGAAGCAAATAAAAAGTTTGTTAAGAGTGAAAAATACAGGAAAAGTTACTGAGCTCTACAACAGGACTGTCATCTCCACAGAGGCAAGAAACCCCTTTACCAGGAGCTAAAGGGCTGTTCAAAATCATGTTTCCCCTTCTCCAGCTGTGCTCAGATGAATAGCAATTACATTGCCATTGATAAATGCCTGCAAGTATCAATATGTCTTATACACCTGTAGAAAATTCTCAGAGGATTAGGGACCATGATGTCTTTTATCTGATAAGCGTAAGGGCTGCACAATGTGCTAAGAACAGTGAATTTGACTGTAGTAAAGAGCTGTGAGGAATATTCTCTCAGGTTTGACTCTGTCCTATTGCCACATGTGTAGTATATGGTCCTTTTAAATGGTTTGAGCTCTCTGAGGTATCTTTGTGTTTCCATGCTGTGTTGTGTGCACCTATATACATCTGTATGTGTGGTCTTTCTTGCCTCTATTACACAACTAGGAAACGTGGATTCCTCTTAAAATTTCTTCCCATTCATTTTCTAAAAAAGCAGGTGAAACAGTGATGTACTGGGCAGAGCATGGTCAAAAGCTGTTTGTGCAGCACAAGGCAACTTAATGTAGTTTGTTGGAAACTCCCTGTACCTTATTACGTGGTAAAATGGGTGCAGAAATGGAAGCCTGATGATCCTGAACATTGCTCCCTGGTGCTACCACTGACTCTGTGTATATGTCAGGGTTGTTTCCCTTGAGCAATGACCTGTGTATTTTTGGCCAGATAAAAGGGTTGGATGTTTAGTGTTTATCTCCCATCCAAACACAACACTGTTAATTAGAAATCATGAGGAACAGGGGAAGATCTGGTTACATCAATTATTAATATCAGAACCAAATAATGTTCTAATAATAAAACAGGTTGTACTGTAAGCAGAAGAAATAATGAAGTATAGTTTCCAACAAACATTTGAGGCTAAACCCTAAGTCTAGGGATAAAGGTGAGCAAAACTTAATTAAATTTCCATTAAACACTCACCAGACAAGATACACTTGCAGCACCCAGAGCAGAGAGAGAAGTTGCCTTCAATGACTGGACTACAGCAGTGCTCATCTTTCTCTGGTGTTCCTGGCCTGACAGGAGGATGGCAACACATTCCTATCCTCGGAGAGCTTGTAATCTGGTGGTTATAGGTACACTTGAGAGGTGCAGGTTGAAATTCCCATGGGCAAAGAAGAGAATGGGAGCTTGGTAGCCTGCAGCCTCATTAAGTGGGCTAAGCCCTAGACTGTTGTATGTAAGGAGCACCCATCTCCATTTCTTTTCCCTCTGGCTGTGCTTCAGAAGAAAACATAGCCAAGGACTGTGAGTTGTGGAGAGTCCAGCATCCTGGAAGCATGCCTAGGACTTGGGATGCTGACCAAACTGAACTCCTGGGGACCCAGGCCAAGCAAGACAGAGTTTCTGCATCATGATTTGGATGTAGCTGCTTGGCCCTCTGAAAGCCCGATTCCTTAAAGTTTACATAGCAACTGAGCGGGAGGATTGCAGGATTGCAATTTTAGACTGAAGTGTCTTAATCCCATTTCAAGTAGTTAAATGCTTTAGTTATAGATACTAATATCAAAGAGGAGAAAAAAGGGAAGAAAGCTGCTAAACAAATAATTGAATACAGATTCAGGAAGAGAGAGTGTTCATTTTTCTTTTACTTCTTTAGATGTGCAGTGGTTTTGTTATGTAGTTACCTATTAAAAAAAAAAAAAAAGTAACACCGAGTTTAGCAGCAATGCTAATTACCAGCATAACCACATGACCACTCTGGACTAATGATAGTCCTAAACCCATGTTATCTTTTAATAGCTAAGCTGATTAAACTAGCACAGAGGAAAAACAAGTTAGAGAAATTACCTTCATGGTACTTCTCCTAGGAAAATTAAGGTGCTTTCCAAGCGTGCAAAGTGCATGTCTCATGTCATTTCCCAACCGGCCAAGATACAGCTGCCTAGTAACTACTGAGTTCACATTTCTTTCAAACTGTAGCACAGGACTGGAAGAGATGATAGAAACAGGCTGGATCACCCAGGCAAACTTGTGAGCACAGGGAATAGCTATCTAATTAGGTGTATGTCATAAGCAACTGTTGCAATTTATTTTTGCTTTAAGCTTTCCCTTCTCTTTCTTCCCCTCCAATTCCACCACCAAAAGGTTGTGTCATCCCCCAAATGGGTCAAGATGGAAACCTGTACAGAGTTTAAATATTGCAACCTTGAAATACAGAGCCAAACTCTGGTTTTACCCCCCTTGTTCCACTGGATAGGAAGGAACAGAGGAAAGACAAGGTGTTTCCCTGTTTGAAGGCCAGAAAGGACAACTATTATCAGCTAGCTCATCTTTTGGTAGCTAAGATGATTAAATGAGCACAGGAAAAACAAGGTGGAGAAATTACCTTCAAAGTACTTCTAGGAAAACAAAGATGCTTTCTTTATCTCAGCCCCCTTTTCTTCTTATCTCTCCTAACCTGCTGTCTTCATAGTATGGTACATGTATGCAAAACTTGAGGAGTGCCAGACAAAGGCATTAGGCTCCTGAAAAGTGTAAGTGATTGGAATTAACTGTGCAGGTAGTTCCCACCTCTGAGATAGGAAATGCCTTGGGAGACCTGATGACCCACTTGAGCAATGCTATTTAATGCTTTTTAAGTGCAGGAAGAGGCACAGGCACACAAAGGACGCCATATCCAGGCTAAACAGGGCTTGAGCTAACCTTGGGATGGATTAAGACAGAGACCAGAATGCAAGGGGTAGTTTTCCAGCCTCTGTTTGAGACTTTCATGAGCAAATATCTCTAAACACAATTGATCTCACTAAGGACTTGACTTGTAGCAAATGTGAAACATTCCCCTGCCTCCCCCCCCGCCCCCAGTCTGGGCTTTAGGTAGCTGATTTAATCCCTTGCGCTTAAGGATTTCATCTAACAGATTCTCTCCCAAGAGTAATTTGGCTGTTGGTGTGAAAGAAATAGAAGCACATCAATGGATAAATATTTTGAAGCTGGGCTTGGAACATCCTGCAAGAGAGAGCTCTAAAGAGTGCCTGATAACTGTTCTGTGATACCCCCAAACAAATAAAAAAACCCACCTACATGCCTTCTGCAGCATTTAAAATATTTCAGAATGCCCAGACTGCTTTTAAAACTCTGTGGAAGTTATGAAATATTCTTTTTTTCTGAACAAATTGTACAAAGTAAAGAGTCCATTTCTTTCTACCTGAAAGATCTTTTGTGTTGCAGTAAGTCAAATACCTCTCAACCTTTGGTGATAATGTGGTGTCAGGAGAGATTAGTATGTGCTGGAGGCTGCTTTTATGTCAATCGAATTTGTCCTCAAATTTATTTTTTCTGAATAAATTAGAGACTATAAATACTTACTGAGTGACTCTACCCTGACCTGGCCAGAGAAATGCACCTAACTTTCTGTATCTCATCTCCCTCTCTTCCAGTCTCTCCTGACCTGGTGCCCCTATAGCATGGTACATGTATGCAAGCATGAGGGGTGCCAGTCAGTCAAAGGGATTAGGTTCCTAAAAAGTGTGTGTGATTGCAATTAACTGTTCACATAGTTCCAACATCTGAGATAGCAAATGCCGTGCAGAGACCTCATGACCTGCTTGGGCAATGCTATTTAAACCTTTTTATATTGAGAGACACCAAGGACCACAACCTCAGAAATATTTGCAAGTGTCTGTCTTCCAAGGACTCACAAAGGCATCAAAAGGAGTTAGTACTGAGCCTTGGGAATCTAGGCCTAAATAATGTGCCTAAGGCTGCTGAGAAAAACCTGGAATTAAGTGCATATCTGTCCAAGCCTTGTTCATGGGTAATAAGAGAATTTCTGCTTTTCTTGGGTTTGTAGGTTTTGAAGTTTGTTTTTTTTTTTTAATTTCACTAGCCTCTTGTGTGGCTATATATATATATATATATATGTAGGTAAAAATACATTTTTTTTAAATTAGACAATCTTAATTAATAGCTGTGTATGGTGTGTTAGAGAAGCTGTGTGTACTTGGAGGATTTCTGTCAGTCTTCTAAGGCTCAGTTTTATTCCTTGCTGTATTACTTGGCTTTGTTTGTGCATTGATGTAGTGTCGATTTTCAAAGCCACCCCCCCCACCCCCCGGCAGAAATAGGTGACCTACTTTTCAGCCCTGGACATCTGCTAACTGTAGCCCATCCCTCCCTCTGTCCTTTAACCCCTTCTTCCCTCCCTCTCTGCCTCTGCTTTAGGACTGGGGCGATCCCTCTGCAGCGACAGGCAGATAATCCAGAAGGCAGTGCTGAAGTGGGGTTATACGCATGACATCAGAGGGTTGCAGTTCTGCCTCTGTGCCACAGGTCACCCCAGTAGCATCCCCAAAGCTGTCTGGGCCCAGGTACCAGCTGGAAAGTCCAGGGGCACCTCACCTCCTCTTCACATGCTGGTGACCCAGCCAGGCCTCCTGCTGCTGGCGCTGCGGTGTTGCTGGACAAGTTTCCCATGGGATCTGGATCCAGCCCATCAGCAGCAGGCAGTTCCTCCCAGGCTCGGCTCAGCAGCAAGTAGTGGTGGGGCTGAGGTGTTGAGGTGGGAGGCCTGGGGCACACCTGGCTTCCCACCGCACTGGGAGAGCACCGTAGGGAGCCCCCCGCTGCTCCCTCCCTCCCTCACCAGCCGAGCCCTCCACACCAAGGCCACTGCCTGTTAGGGGAGGTAGCAGGGGAACAGGAGAGGGCTGCAGGGTTGGCTGCAGCCTGGGAACAAAGGAAAGGCTCTCCTTGCCTGGTTCACATAAGCCCCCCAGACCCTGAGACAGTCTCCACCTGAGTGGAGGTTCCTCGGCCCAGTGTTGAGAGAGACTTATGCTCCCCCACAAACTTATTCCCTATGCTGAACAGGGATGCTATGTTTGCTCAGCAGCACCCATGGGGTAAAAATCAAATATTCATCCTGCTTCTCATAAATATAATGGAATAGCTCAGTTGGATGAGACCTACAACTGCCTGACCACTTCAGGGCTGACCAAAAGTTAAAGCATGTTTTGAAGTCTCTCCATTCAGAATTTTCCCTTTCACAGAGGCACTGCTGCTTCCCAGAGGCCTCCTCTGCTATCACTGCTCTTAGGAAACAGCCCTTGAGTGTTGCCTTGCAATCCGCTTCAACACCAGTTTGTCCTGTCCTTGCTAGCCCCTTCCCTGCCCTGTGTTAGAAACCCTCAGCAGGAGGCAGCAGTGGTGTTTGCTTGCATTGCAGCTTTTTCAGGCAGTGCCAATTCTGTGCCTTGGCTCTAGATAGTATGGTGGTAGTCTGTAACCTTGTCCAGGCTCTGGCCTTGCTGCTCCATTGCATTTGCAGATTTGCAGGTTAAGAGCGTAGTGTTGCAGGGTGATTCTTGCACAGTGGTGGAGAGCAGACTCTAACCTGTGGTACCCAGATCCTTTGACTGGTTTTGCAATGCAAATATGCTTTGAGTTTGGTTAATTTATGCACTGGTTTTATGGAATATACACTGTCTCCCTTCTGACAAACAGCAGGTGGCATGTTTGGATCAAGAATGTATGTGTTCTGTCAGGCTCTGGGGGCACAGGAAGGTGCACAGGGATTGGGAAAGAAATAATGCCGTAGAGATGCCTTTTCACTAATTTTTCATAATAACTTCAAGCTGCCACTGAAAAGATCAATTCTGGCTGGGCAGTCCTGCCTCCTTTTCTAGTGATGGTCCAACAGGAGGGGATGGGTAGCATTTCCCTTTGCAGCAGCCCAGATGAAGGTGCTCAGGCACCTCAGCTCGTGGGATGGAGTGAGAATATATCCATTTTGCCATTGGAATTTGCCCATACTGATGCACTGCTGTTGCCTTCCAGACTTTTGGTGAGGTTGATGGTGAAAGCCCACACAATGTATGGAAGGAAATAACAATAGGGGCCAGGAGTGGACACTGGGCTCGAATTACTTACCTGTTCTCTTTTAAGTAATGAGTTGGATGCTGCATCCCCATATGCCTTGTGTACAGAGTGTGAGTTCACAGACATTTCAAGCTTCTGATTTCCCATGCAAGGAGGAGGAATTCTCCAGGTATTTCATTAATTATAAAAGAAAGGCTACTCAAAGCAAATCCTTGCCCTCTGGACAGGAGAAGCAAAGCAGCTCCTGAAATTTGATCTCATTCTTGTTGAAATAAACTCTGGGCTTATGCAACTGCATGACAAAGAGCACAGTCTAGGGCAGGCTTAGCTTGGTCAGATTTCCAAGCAGCCAGCACCAAGTCTGCCTCTCCCCAGCTCTGCCAGCTCCTTCAGCAGTCTTGGGTCCTCACAGAATCACACTTGTGTCCCCCACACCTGATCTGTCCCATGCATGAAGCCTTCACAAAGGACAGGAGGCTCAGCACAACATTTAGGCCTGTGACATGGAGCAAAGCTCAAAAAAGGGACAGTACAGAAGTGAGGGACAGGGGAATAAATGTACATTTTCTTCCTGGGAATCTGGCTTGGCTTGGGGTGTACGCAGAAGTTGATTTCAATTGGAGAGAGTCAAGGGGAGTTAGTTAAATCCCCGGATTCCCAAGCAATCACATCTAAGCATATGTAGAAATTTTAAATATATATCTAGAGAGATACAATGTATGTAGAGATATTACATATATAACCTCAAAAAAGGGACAGTACAAAAGTGACAGTACAGAAGTGAGGGACAGGGAAGCAAATGGGTATGTATATATGTATAGACAGATATCTGTTTTAAACAACACCAAAGGATCAGTTGTCCCACCTGTTTAAGCACCAAGCACTAGTCAAGAGACACATCATTGCTGGGTGTCTTTCTGTTAGAAGTGAACAGCAAAACATGGGCTGCTCCAGGCCAAAGGACCAGGCTGTCTGTGGGTAGGTCAGGCACTGGCGTATTCCTATTAGAGACAAGCAAAACAGTCTACATGAGAGAAATTATTTCCACCTGCTGTGAAACAGCACACAGTCTGCAAACAAAAGTAGCTCCAAGTGTCTGCACTTACCCTATGGTCAGTGAGAAGAATAGAGGGAAAGATAGACATGCTGATGCTTCCCTTTACTGTGTTGCTTCTTCCTGGCAATGCTAAATCCTCCCCCTGCCCCATGCAGGTGTCTCTGCAAACAAGGAATATAAGGACAGCCTCTTTTTTTCCCAAAGATCCTTTGATCCCTCTGGGCATTTGCCTTTTCCTGATTCTCATCTCTGGATTTCCATACATTCCATGTTTCCCTCCAAAGAAGAGAAGGCAGGAGATAGATTGGTTAACTTTGTTCCAAAAACCTGCATTGGCCTCATGATATTAAAGCTGAAGTCAGGCACCAAACAAATTGCTGCTATAGCTACACAGATAAAGCTGCCTAGCAGAGATGCTGCTTCCACCAGCAAAAAGGGGGGTTCTACTGTTACAGATTTTCTGGGGCTGAGGAAAATTAGCAATAGCAGCAAAATGTTTATTGCCATGTAATCATTTCCATGGTAAGCATTTATTCTATACTAAAAATCGCACTCTGAGAAAAGCTACACCCACCATCAGTGTTTACTCTATGAAACTTAGTGCAAGGGAAGGAGACAGAATAATTCCCTGCTGAAAAGGGCAGCCCTGGAGCTGTGTTTCCTTTGGGAAATGAAGTTTGGTGAGCAATGCTTCACAGCAGATGACTGTGCCACCTTGTGGCTTTGGTTAGTGCTAAGCTCTAAAGTATTTATTTACGTTTTTTGACATGGATGTGTCCCTGTAAATGCCAGATCTATTGAAACAGCAAGAAAAAAAAAATGCCCAGTAGTACTGCAAGAAAGGCAGTAGAAGTCAAGAGTCAGCTCTAATAACTTTACATTTGTTGGTCCTACCATCCCATATCAGTCTGCCCATACGCCCAATTCAACCTACCAGCCTAAAGGGAGGGGAAAACACTTGAAATGAGTAGTTGTCTGCTACACTGGAGGCAGGGCAGTTTATTCTTGGTGGTACTTAACCTGAAATCTTCAATGTTAGATAACCTTTGGTCACTGCCATTGTTTTTTAATAGAAGTCACCTGAAATGCTAGTACCTTGACAGCAGAGGCACCGTCACAGATCATCTCTATGCTGCTTTTGCTCAAGCAGATGCATCCTTAATGCCCAGCCTGCCTGCACCAGCTGGATCCTGCTGCATCTGAGGAGGGCACAGATGGAGAGCTCTATAAGAAGAAGGCCAGCATCTGTTTTGGTGGCCTTGAGCTTAAAGAGGAGGGTCCCTGGGATCAGACTTTGTGCATGGATAGAGGCAGTCTGACCTATCTCCATGTCAGATGAAGGGAGGAAAGGCCAGCAGAAACACAGAAGTGATGCAACCCATGAAGTAAGGTCACAGATCCAGATCAATTGCAAAACGAAGAAAAGCCACAAGATCTCTTGGCTTGCAGTGCTACCAAATGATACTGAACACTCAAAGACCAATCTCTTCTCTCTGACATATGCCACTGGCTTGTCCTAAGTAGTGTTGACACATAAGATTGGCAGGAGGAATTAAACTGCCATTAACTCCTTTTGTTGTTTAGGTAACTAAGCAGCCAGATAGTGAGTAGAGGGCTTGGCTGCCCTTGGCAACTTTGATTACAGATAGTGAGAGCAGCAAAAACCAAAAAAAATCACTCCTACATTTCTCTAAGAGGAGGATGAATTTCTTCATTCTAATTAGCTAACTTTAGGAAGAAAAAAAAAAAAAACCACAACATCAACAGATGCCACCAGGTGTCACAGCCAGTCAGGAGACAAGCTGTGCACTGACCTTTGTTTGAATGTATCTGTCCCACTGCAGCTGAGACTTTAAAGGGTGATGTATTTCCAACCTCTCATGTCTTGTGATGTTTAAAGATTTACAGAATTTACTGATAAAATTTCCACTTTCAAATAAGACTGCCACTGACACACATTGACATCTCCTAGGAGCTTCACACAACTAGTTTCTTCCCACTGTCCTTCTCCAGACTGAAAGCCACACTGGAAGTTTTATCAAAGATCACTTGGAACCACTTGTGGGGTTTAAATCCCACCAGTGGACACCTTCTGTGGTGATCACAAGTTTACACCTGCTGTTTGTGTCAATATGAAATGGTCCTTCTAACAAGGCTGATACAGCCTTTAAGCAAAAGGAGAATCTTGTTTCTGCATCAGGACCCTGGAGAAAGTATTCTGTTCCTGGTCTTCCTCTTTTACCCAATCTTGGGCAAATCATTGAACCTCTGTATACCTGTACATGGCACAGGCCAGCCCTACACTTGCTGAACTACTACATTTGGTCCATGGGCAGTTGGTTGTAGATTCCTGGCCTAGATGGGTTTTGCCCTTTTGATCCCTGTAACTTGATTTTTGTTAAAAAAAATCTGTTCTTTCCTACTCATATGTTTCATCCCCCCCAAGCTTTTTAAGTAACTTTTCTATCTCCAAGCCTGGGTTTCATATGCTATCATGCTAGAGTTTTTTGAAATCCAAATCCAGATTCTCATCTCTGTAACTCCAAATATTGCTGACACTCAGAGACTTTACAAATAAGTCATTTGTTGTTAGAACTATTAACTTGTGAAAGCATATGAGCTATTTTTACTACAGAATAATGTTAATTTGTGAGTTCTTTCAAAGAGGAAGAGAAAGAAGAAATCACTCTACTAAGAAGCTCACTATCTAAATACATGCAACACTCTGACATTATTATCTAAAATGTTAAATGCTTGTAAGCAGATTTAAGTATGAATTTTGGCTGTGTGATCCCAGTCTTTGAAATGGGAGAAGTTATGACTGTTTTAGCAGAATGATTCTGCCATAACTGCAGGTCTTGACCTGAGATGGATGTTATTTGCATATCTTGGGGGATTGTCTGCTCTCTCCAGGCTGTTGACTTACCTGACTGGTCTTTGAAGTACCCATCTTATGGACATCAAGGTCTTTCTTTTTGATTTATGTCTTCTCCCTAGGCTTTTTTCTACAGTCAGTTCTCCCTTACTCCACAGTTAGAAACTAACAAACAAATAAACAGAACTAATTATTCTCATAAATCCTTAATCTATTTTCTATTAAATCAGAGGCGCACTGGGACCTTTGGAAAACAGGTGATGTTTAATACTGAGAACTCAGTGTTACCTTGTCAAAGCTTATCAGACCCACTGACTTTCAATGCCACTTCACTTTCATTTATGTAAACATCACAGATAGACACTGGCTTTGTAACAAAGAAAGAAAGGGGACCAATAAGGCAAGAGGCCAGTTGTTACATACAATTTAAGCTGATTGTAACTAAACTGCTTGACTTAAATGAGACAAATTGTTGGTAATACTGATGATTTCAGTCTTTCTAGACACACAGGATTGATTTTTGGAAGATGGATGTTTCTGTGTTTCTGTTCACACATGTGTTAGGGAAATATGAATTGTCTGATCTCTTACGTTACAGGCTACAGAATACCACTTCTGCAGAGAAAATACTGCAGAATCATCCTGTCTGGTTGTAAATCTTAAGAAGTAGAATTCAACAGGTTCCTAAACCCAAAAGTGGTTGATACAAGAATGTGGGACAGAACATGCCACTCCAATTAAAAAAAAAAAAAACACAACAAAACACCACCACTAATCCATCTTCAAAAGAAGTAATTCAAAGTGTTTGAAACAACTTTGAATGACACAGAACATATAAAGGAATGGAAAATTCCTTTTAAAATTACTGTCACTGTTATTTCTTTATAATATATAAGGAAATATATAAGGAAAAATAACCTTTTAGCAAAATTGGAAGAAGAGATGCTGTCCCTTTGACACCTGCCCTCTCCCTTTTTTTGTGAGCAAGCTGGAAAGCCATCCTATGCCTCTTCAAGTCTTCCTTCCCCAATCTTAACTGCAATCATAAGTGTTACTCAGGTTATGGCAACAAAATCTAATCTTCTGTTGTAAGACTGAGAAGCATTTGTCCCTACATCTGTTGCTGTCTTTACAATGCCTGATCTCTGAGAAGCACTTCTGGAGCAAGACTGAAGATGGTGGTCCTAGGGATTCTAAGCATTTCCTTGTTGGTTGCATCTCTAGAAATCCAGCAGGATCTGGGAATAAACTGGACTCTTCAAGTGCTCAATTCACAAAACCTAGCCTTAGTTGTAGGTGGAAAAAAGATACCAATTTATAAAAGAGACAAAATACTTGTCGCAGTGAACACTATCTCTCACAAGGCCCAGGTTAGGAGAATGGGCTCCAGAATGCACATATTCCTCAATCTCTTTCATCACCAATTCCTGATTTTTTTCAGGTCTGATCCTCCAAGCAGGTCTACTAGTAAAGAGAAGTGAGTTCCTATTCAGTCGAGCTTTCATTTTAAGTGCACTGCCTGATCCTGTACGGACACAGCAGTATACTCTCTACATTTTGAATTCCCAAACTTTGAACTTTCCCTAACCCTGTTTAATTCTACATGAGGGATGAATGCTGTATGTGAACAAACACAGGAAACGTTCTCTAGGAACTGGGTAGAACTGTGTGACAAACAGGTCCTCTGAATGCATGCATACCTCTCCCTTAACTTTATGCTTCAGTATTTCCTGGATACACCTGCCAGAACTGCAGAGAAAAGGGGTAAGGGTGAGGACTAGAGCTCATGAGATGCTCACCTCTCTGCTAGGATCCCTTGTCAGCCTTCCTGTTAGGGATAGGATTAGTGTTCACGTTGAGAAATGTAAAACACCTGGGCTTCAGTTTATTGCTGGCTCCTGTAGCATATCAGGAGTGAAAAAGAAGGATTGAACTCAATGGGAGCTATTTTCTTCTTCTTTTTTTTTTTTTTTTTGCTATGATCAGTTCTCAACATTTAGGTTAATGTAGTGCTAGGGAACCAAAAGCTTTGAGAGACCAGTTGCTTGCCACTATCAGTCAGCACCCTTCCTGGCTCCAGGATCCTGCTGAATCAAACAATAGGTTTACTATTTTAATCCCTAAACCTGCTCACTTCCCTGTAACTATAGGCAAAGGATAGACACCTTCTGTGCAAGAGAAGCTAAGGGCACAGTCTCACCTACATGATGAGCATTTCTCCCAACTCTAGCTCCAGGGAATCCAGCAACTGAACTCTTACCACTCTATTGTTCCCAATACATGGGCTTTTTGTACCATAACCTACAATAGAAAAGGGAACCTAAGGATACCAACCCTTCCTAATGCTGCAGGCTATGTATAATATGGCAACTGAGTGTAACTTCTTGAGCCTGAGATTTCCAAATTCTATTTTGAATGCTTCTCAGTTTTAGTGACTGCCTATGTATAGTACAATGCCTACAGTAAAGGGAATGTAAGCACTAAATCTATTTCTCTACAACCTAGGAGGAATTCAGATCTCTATGAGCAAGAGATCATCTAAGAATTAAGCCCCAATCGAACTTGTAACGATAGCCTAATGAGCTAAATTAAAATACAAGAGAAAGCATTGGCCATGTTCTCATGAGTCCTTCTCATACCTTTCTAGGCCATGCAAAGTTCAGTAACAAACATTACTCCCTGAGCAATAGATTATTAAAGCTGTTGCTATCCCTTAAAACAGATTTACTGCCAAAGTAGCTCTCCCTTCGGGAAAGTGTAACAGAAGGTATTAGCCTCAATTAAGGCAAGCCCAGATCCTGTCTTTGCAGGCTGTCCAGAATATATGTAAGCTGTTGGTATCTTCCTATCCCAAAAGCCAATGCTAGCCTCAAGCCTACTACTCATATTAATTACAGACAGGAGACCAATCACTAATTGTAAGAGGAAATTCAAGACCTTATCCTGCCCCTGCCATCCCTCTTCCAATTCTTGTGTACCATGAGGAATCCATCAAAAATCCAAACTGGGAAGACCCAGGTAAAGTGCTTGTCCTAATCTTCACTGTAGCTATGATCTTAGCCAGCTGATCTGGCAATACCCCTTGCAGTTACTAGCCTCATCTCATTCCTGCAATATATTCAATCTCCAGCAATTAGCCTGGCTCATCAAGCCTTCATTTCCCAAACACTAGCTTTGTCTGCAATCTTAATTATAGGCAGGGGCCCTTTCGTACTGCCTAAACTACAACAGCATTGGCTCCTGTGCACACCAACCCTCTTCCTATCTGTGCTTTTTGAGCAAATTCCAGCAACCACCTGGACTCTTCCGAGAAAGTTTGTGGTACGTAGTGCTCTGTGTTGTTAGCAGGGTTGTGGGCAGCCTGCTGTGGTCAGTCACTCTTGTGGAAGCTACAGAGCCTGTGTGTTCGATTGCCTTCCCTCCACCCTGCTCTCCACAGCAGTACGCACTGCCTAAAAGGCTGCACCACCATTCCCTGGCCTCTCACAGGACAACCCATGTAAAACCCCTCAGAGAACAGGTGGGTGAAAGGCAACATACCTGGGGAATACCTGTCCTAAAAAGCATTAGTTTTGCACGAAGATCTTTCTCCCCATAATGCTGTGTGGGCTTTTTGGCAGCACATGGCCACTGGGTCTGGCTGAGATGGAGTTAAATTTTCCCCATAGCAGCCCTCACAGTGCTGTGCTTTGTACTGGTAGCTAGAAAAGTGTTGATAACACACCAGTGTTTTGGCTACTGCTGAGCAGTGCGCCCACAGCATCAAGGCTGTCTCTCCAACATTCTCACACTCCCCCACCAGTAGGCTGGGGTGGGCAAGGTCTTGGGAAGGGACATAGCCAGAACAGCTGACCCAAACTGACCAAAGGGATGTTCCATACTGTATGGTATCTGCTCAGCAATAAAAGCTAAGAGAAAGGAGGAGGAAGGGAGGGCATTCATTATTGATGATGTTTGTCTTCTGGAGCAACTGCTTGTACTGAAGCCCTGCTTCCTGGGTAGTTGCTGGACATCGCCTGCTGATAGGAAGTAGAGAATAAATTTTTTTTATTCCTTTGCTTCCACACACAATCTTTGCTTTCACTTTATCAAACTGCCTTTGTCTTGACCCACAACTTTTGTTCTGTCTTATTTTCTGCCCTCCCTGTCCTGCTGAGGAGAACACCTTGATCTGCCCTGCTGTGGACAATAACAGCTGGGGCAATTTTGTAAAAGATCAAGACCAGTGGATTTAGAATTAGGCATCGCTCCCTGTGACCACAGGTTTGGTCCTGGTAACACATACAGATTCCACTGGGACAAATGATACAACAGAGCTGTATTTCCCAATTAATGCATTAAGGAATCTGTAAGCTGAGTGAGTGTAAGGCTACAAAGATCCAGTCAGACAGCTGAGCAAGCTTTTCTGGAGCAAAAAGCAAATACTGTCTCCTGCAGTTTTAAGAGAGACCCTGAAACATCTGGGATTAAGGCATAGGAATAATAGGTATGCCATGTAGAAATCTGTATTCCTTGTGTGGGATATGTATATCAAACACCTCCCTGCAACAAGCCACTGTGTCAGTCAGGGTCCACTCCAAGACATGAAGACCTTGTGCATCTTCCCAGGTGAGAAAGCCCAGCTACAGCCAGCAGTTCTGGAAAGAAGAGTGGGGCCACTCTGCTTCATGCCATACAAAATCCTAAAAAGTTTTCTGTTCTTCTGGGTAATTTGGTCCAATGTTTCTAACACAATAAGATCATGGATGGCTGCTTCCAGGCTGTGCACAGCACCAGAAGTCCAGATCCTTCAGGTTTTTTCCCTCAAACTACAAGTGTATCTTAATCATAGTGATGGAATAAATCACTAGGGTTAGGCAGTCATCACATGGCTGGTCCAGGGTCCATTTATATTAAGTATTATCAGCAAGGGTAATGTGGCTAAGTGAAAAAATTTGTCTACATTTTCTGGTTCAGTACAATACAAAACCTGGAAGGACTTTGTAGGAAACAGAAGCATGTCTCTGAGTTTGTATGCTAGATTTTTTTCTGCCCTGGAAAAATCCAAAGAAATGGAACTAGACATCACCAGGACTGCTTGATGACTGCTCAGAAAGATTTCCTTCATTGAGTCTCATCTAATCAGCACACAGGAGAAAGGATATCTTGATTAAAGATTATTTTGACTTTTAGATTAAGATGGTAAATTCACAAACCCAAGACCACCAATACTGGCTGCAGAAATCAAGAACAAACTAGACTTAATGGAGTTTTCAAGTATGTTCACCATAAAAAAAAGTATGTTCACCATTTAAAAAGAAGTCATTAGTTAATTACTTTGACATCCTATAGCATCAATTTAAGAGATACCATACAATTAAAAAAAGAAATACAGATCTGATCTGGTCAAAACACAGATTATTCCTATGGAGTGTAACATTTTTTATAAGGTCATGATGCTGACAAATTTGTGGTAAGTTCTATAGCTAGCTAACAATTGTTATTCTAAAGGTGACCAGTTTTCCAATCAACTTCTGCACCTCCTTGCTCTTGCTGTTATTGTACATTATAAAATTAAAAACAAGGAGACAGCTACACTATCTTTATCTTAAATAGTAGCTAAACCAATTGTGCTACTGTAGGTGACAAAACAGCTTCGCTCATAAAAAGGGCTGCTAATCAAATCTTTTAAAAGTATTTATTATAAAACAAAATCCTCAGAATCTATAGTACAAATGCAGAGTCTGTTATCTGTACAGATATTTATACAAAATACCAGTTACTTCAAACAAGACTTTGGTTTTGTTAACGTAAAGAAACATTGCAGTTTCATGACCAGAAAATTGTTAATGTATAATGTTCTGAAGTGATGAAAGCCTCAAAGAAGTTTTTCTTAAGATAGTATTACCAAGTTCATTTGTATGCTAGAAGGCCATGCTTGGAAAAATAATTGGTAAAGACTTTCTGTAACACAACGAAGATTTTATGGCTCTAATGAAAAGTATGGTAGTGACAATCTGAAAATAGAGTAAATTTAATCCCCAAATACATTAAGTGTCAGTTACTGGCATTTTTTTTTTTTTTAATGTTAGGTATTTTCAACAGGTATCAAGATTTCTGTTGAAATAGATATGAATATATAAATCAAAGTTCACTTGAAATAATGCATGAGAGAAATTCCAATATATTACAAATTCAAGACATGCACGCTCTAAAAAATTCAGAAGCTGTCAGTTTCAGTTAGTTCCACAACTTGTGGATGTATGTATTTTAACTGACGAGAACCCTAACAATGATACAAAGCTTTGTTAAACCAGTGGAGTACAATCTACGTATGATTCTGGGGGCACTTGTGATTTAAGGCTTTACTTTTTTCCTCAGTTAATATGCTGAACTGTTTAAAATATGCAAGGCACTGAAGTATTGGTTTGGTTGTCTTTTGTAGTAACAATTGCTACAAACTGATACACATATAAAGCTGTAATTATTAGGCTGTTTGCAGAATATACATTTTAATATAAATATAAAAAAGACTGTGTGGGGGTTTTATCATAAAAATTCTTGGTACTCTTTTAATATTCATGTACATTTACAATAGCAGCAATTGCAATACAATTAGGTAAGTAAGAAAGCGGTCTGGGTTAAGAGTTTTGTTTATGATGCCCTCCAAATTTCACGTATAACAGCAAAGCAGTCCTCCCGTTTTCAACAGCTTTTGTTTTATCTCAATAGGCTGATGAATTCCATTTACAACTATTGTGTTTGTAGTCACAACCAAAATACTTTCATACTTATTTACACACTGCGGGATCTCTGTACAAATCAAACTGGAATATTGCTTCCCTTGTCAGTCAAACACAGCTACCCTGGGAATGCTGACACAGGAGTAGCGTCATTCTTATTTAGAGAAAGGTGTGTCAGCGGGACTACTTGCTTTTCAAAGATGTGAATGCCGGGGAATTAGTCTGTCACTTACTGTAGCTGTCAAACTTGCTTTTCTCTTCTGATAAGTCCTTCTAAGCACATTCTCAGCACATATTTTGTCAATATAAAGTGACCCATTTAGGAATTGCCATTGTGGTCTTCTATCCACCAGGATTCTGTGTTGGCTGGAGAGAACTCAGCCTGACTCCAGAGGTGGGCTGCAACAAGGGTTGTGGCTCATGCTGGGAACAGCCGGGATGTGGCAGCTTGATGTCATGTGTGGCTGGGAGCACTGTTAGTATTTCAGGACATAGCATTTTGAAGGATTTTGTTGTGGAATGCAGAAGCCATTTGTATCAGACTGGGTTTCATCATTCATATCAGCAGGCTTAACATTGATTTAAAACCAATTTTTCCTTTTTTCCCTCCAGAGAGTACGATCTTATGTAAAAAGGCCCACAACATAGTTGGCCAACCTCAAAATAAACAAATTAAAGAAAAATACCCTTTACAAAAACTAGAGTAAGTGTTCTCAGGAAGGAAAGCTAGAAGACATGACAGGATTGAAAATATCTATGTATATTAATATGTCTTTTAACATGTAGTAAATACCATAAGCTGTTTAGCTAAACTTACAATAATAGCTGAAGAAAGGGGTTTTTACATTTAGTGATGCACAGAAAGTGTTGCGGTACCTAAGGGAACAGCAGCAGAACCAGCAGACACCTCTCAGAATTTAGGATTCAGACTTTACTGGATCTTCTACAGACAAGCCAAATTTATGGTGAGGACTGTACTCATCATTCATAATGGAGACATTATAAAAACACAGAAACAACTGAATAACTGATCTGTAAACAACTATCATCTTTGACTGTGGCTTGTCTAAGGCTCTGTCCAAACATGGACATTTAAAAAATGTCCTTCAGCACTGTAACAGAAAAAATGTTTCTTGCAATTCAGGGCTCCATGCCAGGCACTCTTGTGTGTTACTAATTATTGGGAACATGCTTGCCTTCTGTTTTCATTTCCTGACATTAATGGATATCACTTGTAGTACAATTACAAGCACAGCTACTCATTTGGACTGACTTAACATATACCCCAACAAAATGACTGACATCAGGAAGATCTGCTTCTGAAAATGCTTGAAGCAAACAGGACACACAACTTTTCTGAAGTTTGACTGACCACACTCATGAAGTAGTACAACATGCTCCAGAGGCTCTGATGAAGGGTAGCACAGGAGCTCTTCCTAGCAAAGGGATCTGACCCTGCAGGCAATGGAGGAACGTCCTTCTGACTGGCACATCAGCCCAGTGTGACCAGCCCTTACTGCATGCTCCTGCTTCCAAATCCTTTTTCACTGCTGTGCACAGAGCTTCAGAATTTCAAAAGCCCCAGAATCCAAGAGGCACTAATTGGCATAAAAATGGGGAGAACATTGTCCTAGATCTAGCATATGACCTCCTAGGTATCAGATGGAAAACAGATCTAGGATAAAAGGGCCTGGAGATTTCCAGAAGGCCTATCCTAGGTATGCAGAACACGTGTTGAGGAAAAAGGCCATTTTGTTGTTATTTTGAAAAGAATCAGAGCTTTTAGGGAAGTGCTTGCACCCTTTGCAAACCAGAGACATTAAGGTTTATTACTGAAAATCAAACCCATTATTCCAAAAGAAGAAACTTGTTTCCACTCATTTGTGCCTTCCTCTTTAGAGGATAATGTGATAATGGCACAGTCTCATTTTTAGACATAGGACGTTTTGTACTATGACACTATCCTAAGGAAAACATTATTTGTCATACATGCAGATTTAGCTTAATCTTGGCCTAAATGCTCTTTAGTGATCTGTCCAGACAGAAGAAAACTGAACCAGCAAGACTGTTGGGATAGCGCTAACGAAGTTTCCTTAAAATCATCCAGCAATAATGAACAAATGAGCTCCACTGCAAATTTCAGGGTGCAGTGACTGTTGACCAGTCTAGCTGAAGTAAAGTCAAGCTGTAATTTACACAAAACTTTTGCTTGAAATTAAAGAATACTTCACTGTCAAAGATCATGTACTTGCCATGTACTTGTCCATTTACCTTACAGCTTCACACTGCTGCTACATCTGTCCTGTAGATAAGACAAATTCTACAAAAGACAAGACGACCTGAGTAGCTGCTTTCATGACTGCACTGGAAGGCAGGTAAGCTGCTTTCTGCTAGGACATCTGTCCTTTAAATGTAACATAGAATCAACCATATCATTTGCCTGTTACTAGCTGCTCTCCAGACACAGTTCTATATTACACCCTGAGCTGTTTCAAGTGCTAATATGCAGTCATAACACGCTTGGGAAACAGTGGTTGAAAACACTGATTCAAGTAAGTACTCACAAGCTCACACAGGTAGTCCAATCACACAACCCCTTCCGGTTCTCAGGGGAGAACTCTCACAATATTTCAGTCAGCTTTCTCATAGAAAACTTTTGCACTATTAAAACTGTGCCTAAACCTCACCAAAATACAACTTTCCCCCGCTTATTTCCTATTCAGCCCCAAACTGCCACAACTTGCCATATGCATTCACTAATTCCCTGCAACTCTTTCTCTCATCCTGATCTAGAAGAAAATAGCACCTATTTTCTACATTTTAGCCTGAAAGTTCACAGGATGGAAACCACTAAGAGCACACTGAAGATATTTGTGGAGAGAAGTAGTTCTTGTCACTCAAATTTTCTTTCTGGTCTTTTCTAGCATCAGGAGTACACTAATCCTTTTAAAATATATAGTCTACAGCAATCAAAAAGAATATTTAATATTTAAATGATAATATGCTAAATTTCTACACAAATTCTTTTTAGAAGAGGCTTTTAAAGTCAGTATTATGGAGCAATGTGTGTCTTAGATTCTGATCACCAAAATTCACATGCCTCAGAGGACGCAATTTTTCAGCAAACATCAGCAGTAAGAGGCTATGAATGTCCAACTGAAACAAAAATGTACATGCTTAATTCATCCCATCAGCAAGTGCTTCCTTACTTCTGAATACCTAAGCTCCAAAAGAATTTGACTCTTAAGACAGTTTAGCTCTCAGCAAGAATGCCAATTTTCTTGGACTCGATTCCAAACTTCGTAATAGAATACAAGTCTTCAGATGAAGTTGTTAGGATTGTTACAGTTGTGGCTCTTTAAAAAGATCAGGGATTTAATGAAAAAAAAAAATCAATGTAATGTTGCATCCAGTGTCATCATAGGAATACAGGAAAATTGATGTAGTATGTCTCAGCTAGAACTGTAACACAAAACAACTAAACTAATGAATTCATTATAAATGGTGAATAGTTATCTTGCACAAAATTACATATGATATAAAACTGGACTACTAACTGCTGTAATACAGCAGAAGTACTCCTTTACATGATCAATGTGGTACATAAAATATCCTGTGGATCTATATTCCTAATTTAGTTCACTGAAACATGATCACATGAGAATTGCTTTGTTTTACCAAATCATTAACACTTGTTCAGAGATCTGCCAAGTCACTCTAACAGTAACACACTCTGACCTTGCCCCTCTTGGCATACTACAGAATTACTAATGTTGATAGGGGATGGGGAAAAAACCCATTCTTAAAATCCCAATGCTCTATTCTCCAATTTTGTATTTTTCTCCATGAAAAATGGTGGGCATCTTCTTTGTGCTCAGTCTCTCAAGTGAAAATTTAGACATGAAGGTTGTAAAAATTACTTTAAGAGTTTTAGTAACACACCAGTGACAGCACAAATCCTATCTTTGAATAATGTAGATAGGAAGAACATATCTGGACTAATAAATCTGAAAACACAAACTGGATCAGAACACTATGGTCCCAGCCCCTCTACCACCACAATAAAGACCTCTGTCCCGGAGTTGTAGGGTTCCTCTGATGTGCTCTCAAATAACTTGTTAAAAAGACCCCAAACCAAGTACAATTTAAGTTCAAACAAGAAAAGAGTTTTCATTGTTTCCAACAATATTAAGGCCGTCAAAGGCCCAACACATCTGTTATTCAGCAGCTGCAGAAACAGGTGCGAGTCTGCATATTCAGAACTTCCCTCAGATGTCCCAACTAGGCATTCACATTGTCATCACCAGAGCTGAATTTATAAAGTGCCATACAATGCCCAATCCCTTTTGTTACAGCAAGAGAGCAATCAAACCAAAAAATTATGTTCTGTATTTTGAAAGGGACTGATCCTAACCCGCCCCCCGCCATTCCCAAAGGGGGGGGGTTTGGTAGGAGTTGGGAACATGAGCACTTTGCTGATCATGATGTCCTTAGGTTACAGCAGTTTGTATGAGAGTTTATCTTTTTTTTTTCAACACAATTAGAAAGTATTTGTCTCCTCTCCTTCCTCCCCTCTGCTTTTTCTGTCTATTTCTAAACCTGAACTTATTTTGTGGCAAATTTGTATGAGATATGACTAAACTGTTTGAATGGCAGATGTTTTTGTTTTGAGCTATGCAAATACCATTTTCTACAAACACCAGTTAAAAACCAAACAACTTTCCTCATTTAAATGAATACAAGTGACCATATCATTCCACTTTGGAAAAGGAACATTAGAGATGAAGCAATTCTCTGATCAAGTCAACAGAGGTGAACATCTCAGAGGCCTGGCACAGTGAATTACTGGACTTTTGGGAAAAAGAGAACTAGCACTGTATTTTGAGAAGCAGCTGACTGTTACAGCCTCTTGCCAGACAGTCATCAAAGCCTCACAAGGAAGGATGAAGGAGCTTGGTTTCATCACATTAAGATGGTAAGTCTGACCAAATCTGCATTTTGTCAGGCATTTTTCTTAGCTTAAATACCACTTTAAACTTGCCCCTTGCTCTCACCCACAGGTCAAAACAACTACTTCTGCTACCATTCACCCAGCCAAGGGGGAAACTGATTGGAGCTAAACCAAGTTCTTTAGGGCTGGTTATCTTTTTTAGCTTGAATCAGTTCCAGAATTGGCCATGTGCAGAGTGGCACTGACATGAGGTAGGGCATGATGCCTGTGGGCCTACTTAAGCTGAAGGTTTGGCCAAAAGAAGTGTTCTTCCAGTTTGATGTTAAGCAAATAGAGACGGAGGTTTGAAATCCAGGTCTCAGCATACAAGTTCTGCTGGGAAGCATTCAGCTCACTTGCACACAGGAGCATCTGAGGGTTGTGATCTTTGCATGTTTTCTCTAGTGGTGGTAAAGGGATGAGATACTGACAATTTTATTTAAACGTGTTTTTCTTCTCTGTGAATAAACTTACACCTTTCTTTAGACTCGTGCTCCCACAAGCCACTTTGCTTTCTTGTCTCACATTAATAAAAAGAATGACTTACAGTTTGCATGTAAAAAGGTGACTAAAAATTGCAAAAAGGCTCAACATTCCCTCCCCAAATCCTTTGGAGATTGAGTCATTTTCATGACTTCAAAAAGGCAAATATGGCACAAAAGAATGGAAATTAAGTTAAAAAAATCAATTTTATAAATATTCTTCCTCTGTACAATTTTTCACAGCCCCATCCCTCCCACCCATTTTTATTCACATTTCTTTTTTTAAATTCCCACCCCGATTTATTTTTAAATCATAAAATATATATTTTAAATCTGTTCATATTTTAAAATATTTACAGGAAAAGTTCCTTCTGTTGAGGTCATGAGGAGTCTGTACAAGGAGAAGGTGGAGGGGGATAGAGGTGAAAATAGCTTCGTTCTGTGGCAGGAGACGGAGGGCAACTTTCTTCTGCCGACATGTACTGACTGCGAGGTGTGGGTGGAGGGGGATAAGGGTCTGAGTCTGAATTTAAATCTATATAGTATTTGTTGGCCTTCCATCGACTAGTAGTATAGTCACTGTCACAAACATCTGTGCTGCATGGAGTTGTGGGTGGAGCTATCCCTCGTATAAGGTATGGCCTGCAGGAAAAAAAAAAGGACATGCATTAGTTGCAATCTGGGGAAAAAAAAGAAAGAAAGAGACTGAAAATTAACAGCTCTGTGTCCTCAGTCAAAATGCCTGCTCATTAATACTATGTGAGCCTTAATTCAGGTTTTCATTGGAACCCAACAAGAAGTACCTGAACTGTGTTAAATTTGAATGCAACAACTACCTTCAGCCAGCAGTGCATTCTTCCAGCCCCTGACCAGCCAGAGGAGACCACCATGACCATTTAGCCCAGTCACTAACAAACAGGTTGACTCATCAAAGAGTTTTAAGATAAGCTTGAGGAACTGAACAGAAAACACCAAACTTCTCTATACAGGATGCTAAGTGACTGTTACGTAGCAATGTAACTCACACATATTGCATTATTACTCAGCAACACTGTATATTGAAAGGTGCTGAACACTATTGTGTCAAAATAAGAACACAAAGCCAATGTTTAACATCAAAACTGGCATAATGTCCATTTGAATGGTCATTTATTAAGAGAGGTAAAGGTTTTTTTAAACAAGGTAAAGTCTGAACAAGAACATTTTGCTTAAGATCCAAAACTGGAGGACAGATCAATAGCAGATTTATCAAACCTTTTTATCTGAGCTGTACCTGTAAGATCTCGTGGTTGAAGGAATGTTTGAGGAATAAAACATCTCTGCATTATACAGGGAGCGATCGGTAGCTGGGGAAGGAGGTGGGTTCAAGATCTAGGAAGAATAGGAAAAAGCAGTGCAAACGTTTAGGTTAATTATACAACTCTACTTCTTTTGAAAATATTATTTATGCCTTTACCCTGTCACTCATCCTTATTTTAGATTCCTCCTCTTGCTGCTTGGGTGGGTTAATGCATTTTTAAAGATGACAGAAGTCCATTATGAGACTTCACTCTGGGCTTAGGTACACTGGAGGCCTTCAAAGTTCTCACAGTACAGGGAATTTCCTTCCTTGCCACATCTGTTATTATGGTGGAAAGCTCGGGTAAAGCTGGAAATTAGACCCAGTTTTGCTGAATCTCAGTGCACTTCCTTGGATATAAGGACTGATATCACCCTCAGCAGATGCTAATGGGAAATAAAGTCTGTTCCACTCCCAGCCCCTAAACATACTCCCAGTCAATAGTAGGGTCAGGAGGCCAAGTTCCTTTACTATAACTAACACAACTCCATCCCTCCATAAATACTTCCTTTTTGCTGCCATTCTGTAAACATAACATTCTGGCACAGGTCACAATGCAAAGAGCCTAAGAGCTAAAAATAGTTATAGTCTGCCCTAGCCTGTGTGTGCATATACACGGTTGCTGGTAACCCCCACACTAGGAAAACAGTTTATTATGCGTCAGAATCCTTTAGGATTCTTCCCCCAGCAGGAAGCAGAACCCCTGACATGGCCAGCAGGACTTTGGCCTAAAAACAAGGAGAGCACTTCATCCCTTCCAATGTGGAAAATTACAGCATTGCTGTTGATGGTAGGGCCTTGCTACTGATGTGAGCATCTTGTACATAGCCTGTCCTGGGCATTCTGCCACGCCATGGCCTGCCACGGTGACCATGATAGCATCCTTCCTCCTCTGCCTCTGCTCTTCTCTTAAAATAATACTGTAAAATCACTGCAGTGGAGATCATTGTTTTGGACTTCACTGTGCAGCATCTAGCAAAATGATTCCTGGTCATTGAGTCGAGCTCATCATTACAAATACTGACAAGCCCTGCATCCAGATTCATGTGAGGGGAGACAACCTTGAATATCACCCATTGCCAGCTGTGGCAGGTGATGAGTAATTGCCCCAAGAGTATCTTCCAGAAATCCTCTTCCTTGGAGGAGCACGGCATGCTACTTCTGGATTCTCTCCTACTAGCACCCTGAGCTGCATCAACATCACTTTGCATTGAGATTAAGTGTGAGTGTCAGTCAGGATGCCCATGGCCAGGTTCTCAGGTATATAAACTGGCATAACTCCAATGACATAAATTCTTTCCTAGTCTCTATTCACTACACCATCTCTCAGTACCACCAAGATGTGTTAAAACAAAACAAAACAAAAAAGCCAAGACAACTAGATGCTCAGAGCTCTCCTTTTTGTTATTAACCTGAAGCTGGGTAATTAGCTACCAGGTAGAACTGACCAAAATATTTCGATTAAGCAGTAACTTTAATGTAACAAAGCCCTTGCAACAGCTTCCTTCTAAGAATCCTGCCTGCCTTTCCTGAAGGATATCATCCCTGCAGGCCCTGGCTGACATAGTCCAGAGTGGAAAGTTAAAGAATTTTCAGTAACAGTCAGATTAGCTTAGGCCAGAAGTCCAACGGAAGAGTTGATCTTTTGGCCGACACAGATCCCACAGAATGGCACAGGCAGATCAGCTCTTCGGCTTCTTTCCTTTTTTTAGATACATTTTTTAATATAAATTCAGCTATTTTTTTTCTGTTCATCCTTTTTAGTGTGGCACAGACACATCAATCAGGTACTAGCATGAAATTGTTCAGCATGTTACAGAGACACTGGTGAAGCATGAGACAAGGTAAATTAGGAGGGCTGCTGAGTTCCAAACATCTGCTAGCTGTGTCTAGCTTCTTGATGGCTTCATTGAGAAGGTAATGCGAAATGAACAATTTTACCTTATCAAAAGATAAACTCACAAGCCTCTCTGTTCCGTCTTTGTCCTTCTTAAAGGGGAGAAAGACCACATTTGCCACTGGTCAAAACACAATCGATCAAAATGCCCATACACAGCATAACAATTTACCTGTAAACACAAGTGCACATACAGCCACCCAGTAGGTGGGGTCCTGATTAAATACTGCTGAAGAATCACGTCAATAGCTAGCAGATTGACTCTGCAAGCTTGTGTGAAGAAGAGTGAATGTATGTATTGCTGAGAAGCACTAAGGAAAAAAACTGTCATATGACAAAATGCTGGTAAACAGTAACCTTTATATGTGTCTCCTACCTGTTCTTAGAGAATCATTTCCATTCATACTATACATCTTTGAATTAATAAAACTCTGATATGGCATCTAAAATCCTGTCACTTCCAACAGTTAAAAGCCAGAAATGGAGCTAAATTACAGCTAAAAAACCCCAGCATAGCAACTTCTGCTGGTACCAGTGTTTTCTCCCAGTGCATGCACTTGGTTTTCTGAATCAACAATTGACACTTTATCTAAACAGCAAGCAAAGCTTATTTCTTATGTGTTTGCATTCCAGTCCTGTCGCGTCTTGTCTTTTTATTCCATGTGTGCCTGCAGCATGACAGTGCAAAATGTCATTGGGCCATTGACATCAGAGTTTACAAAGAACAAAGGAGGTGGCATCTCCAAGGGAGTCAAGACAGAAGAACAGAAGTGCCCAGGAACAACCCAGCTGAGTATCACTAATAACAAAACATTTTAGACACCATATGGCATTGTGTAATCCTGATGGACTGCAACAAAGCCCTTTTGTGAAGTTCAGTGGGTGTCAGACTGGGCCTGTTTATCATAAGCAGTAACACCCAAGAACAACTGTTATTAACGCTCTATTTAGCAGCACAAATTTTCATCTTCATTTTCTTCAGAAATAAAAGATACCTAACTCACAGGTATATTTTCAAGACATACCTGTGGGTAGAAAGTGGCTTTAGTGCTGGATGAGCTACTTGAAGAGGCTCCAGTAACATGGTTTCTGTCATATAAGGGGGCACCACTGCTTCCTCCCATGAGACTCATGGAGCTAATCATGGACTTTCCACAAGAGATGCCTGCAGTGAGACAGAGAGGAAAACAAGGTTAGGTAAACCACAATTTTATCTACCAATGCAAAACAGAAAACAAATCCACAGCTTGGCAAACCCATGCAACGCTACTGGTTGTCCTTTGGGAACAGTGTTTTATGTAAAAACTTCAGGATTACAAGGAACGACATATTTTGTAAAGAAAACATCTCATCCCCAGACCACCTATTGTCTCACTGCAGCACTGAATTCCTCACAACCTCCTCTCACACTCTGCTGAGAAAGGAATCTCCAGAACATTTGATCCAAACTTTTCACCCAAATTGTTAACTGAGAAATTTTCCAATTAAGCAAACTCAGGCATTTGCAAAAAAAGCATTATATATTATTGCCAAAGAAAAACAAGCTAGAGACCTCCAATCTTTTCATTTCCATCCACAGAAATTCAATTGCAAGTATATGAACAACAGCAAAAATTAATTATTTTTATTGAAAAATCACTGCCTAAAATAAAAATCAGCAGAGGCAAAAGGAAGGAAACCTGGGTGACAGGAAAAGGGAGGACAACATTCTCCAATTGGTTTTACTCCAATATACACTTAAATCAGACAATACATTTTTAGTTTCTTCCTGTCAGACTATTCAGTGCTAATGGAAGAGTTTAGTTTGGGAAGTTTTCAGAGGTTTTTCAGATGCAGGAAATATTTATTACAAGCAGAATGACTCTAGTTGTGATCATCATTCATGACTATTTATCTTTTTTGGAAATGCCATGGTATTAAGAACCTATGTCTTTTCTTTAGAATTGACATCAATAGTAATATTTTCAGCTGTTGTAACTTGTCACAGCAGTATGGATTAGAAAAAGCCAACAAATACGAATGAGAATCGGAATGACAGCTTAGTTTAGCACCTACAGAGGTACAGATGAAAACCACTGATACTTGCTTTAATTAAAAAAGCTTTAGTGTGAAGTCCAATTTAAAACACCACTGCAAAGATTTCACCTGCAATGATTTCATCCTCAAATTTTATTTCCTACCACAAAAACCTCTTGATAACCATAAAAATGTAATTTAAGCAGGAACAGCTGACCACAGTCATTAAAGTGCAAGAAAGGCTAAACCTGAGTTGTATCTGGCTACCTTCAAAGCCATGGCTAGAAGAAAACAACAATTAGCACATCTCAAAAACTTGTTTAATACGAAGAAGTGCCACATCTTTTCATTTGTCTTTAAGTTTATCATCTATCTGATTTTCAGCTAACATGAAAAACAGACTCCAAGCACTCTGAAGTATGGATTTCTTGTATTCTGACCCTGTCTGGCAGGTTTACAGGCACACATTTACTTTGCAGCTTCCTGAACAACATGAAGAGATATTCTTTCTTCTCAGGGCTTTGTAGTTAAGAATTTGCTATTTCCTCTATGACAGGTCTATTTTACATTTGTAAAATAATTTGAGGTACATCACTTAAGTGTTTACTTTGACGTCTATATGAGGTTTCTGGGTTCTTATCTATTAGCTGAATATCCTGAGCTTTTATGTATACTTCAAGTCCTCCTTCGATCTCAGCATCGTAGCTGTATGCACTTCTCCAAATGGATGCTTTGAGTTCTTTGCGAGGTAGAGAAACTTTGCTGTTTTACAGATGAAGGACTAAGACACAGAGAGAATAAATACTTTGTCCAAAAGCAAACAGGAAAGCTGTCTCAGAGATGGGCTAAACCAAAGGGGATGTTTTCATTACACTTCAGGCAACAAGCAGCCAGACTACAAACCCACACCCAGACTGCTTGTGTTCTTCCACATTTGCTGTTGTAACTTTGGGGAAGGGATGTCTATCCCCTGCTTTTTTGTATTATAGTAAACTAAGCTGCTTCACTTCTCTCCTCTGCTTCTTTCCACTGTGGAATAGCTTATCCATCCGGAGCAGACAGGACAAAACTGTGTAAAGACCTTTGATGGACAGGACAGACACAAGGACAGCTGAGTACAAGACACAAAGAACAACTCAACAGAGCTCCTACTAGAACACTGAATGGCATGTGCATTCTTAGTTTCCAATATTGCATGTGGTTCACTACTATTTATAGTGTTTTGCAAGTACTATGCAAAACCCAGGCTTTATTACATACACCAGAATGAACTATTTAAAGAGGATATTTTCACTGGCAAAATACTGTAGATCTTGTATCAAAAAGATAGATACCTGTGCAGATGCAGCCTAGCATGAAAATTGCATTTGAAAATCTGGCAAGATGCCTGATGAAATGCATCTAACAGTTTTTGCATATCTGATCCAAATGACAAGATTTATACCAAAACACTGAGCAGCTCAACAACATCTAATTTCTGCTTTTTGAAAACTCTGCATCTAGCACTCTTAATTACCTGTAAAACTCCAAATCCAGACAATGTAATGGTACTGATTAGATGCAGGTTCTTACCATCCTTACCAGTAAAAGTGCCATGTTGAGAACTTCCTGGAGCAATAAAATTAAGAGGGACGTGAGGCGTGCCACTGACATACTCATGTGGAAAAGGACTATTGGGCCCGGCATAGCGCTGACACACGACTCGTTGGCAAACAAAGTACATTCCTCCCATGACAAAAAGTGACAGTATTATACCAATGACAGGACCGATGGCACTACTGTGTGGCTGTGACTCATCTGAGGCTGGCTTTGTTTTTTCTGGAAAGAGAGGAGAAAATAATAGAGGTCATTAAACATGGAGCAATATATATGTTGCTGTTCTGGAGCTTATGTAGCAAATCAGTCAGCTCACAGTCATTCACACAGTGTCTCTGAAAGTATCTGCATCAAACTAGGGCATCTATAACTCCATATATTCTGATTCAATGCACAAGACTTCATGCCTCCTCTTCCCCTCCGTGTACATAAAGCAGTATGAGCAAGGTACTCTCCTTTCTGTCTAGCAATTCATCTCGTAACAGGATTACTTATCATCTTGATATAACAACAGCCTAGAAAGTTTCCTTTTCTTGCCCCCACAAAGTCTACGGGTTAAGGATATAGGACACTTGAAAACATGAAGTCCTTAACGAGAGAGGCATCTGCTCCCTCAAAAGTCATTTGGGCTAGCAATAACATTAAAAAATTAAAATGTTTTACCAGTAGGGAAGCTACCATATGTATTAAGCAGTGGATGTCTTCCTAGCTAATATAGGCCCTAAAACAGAATACTCTTCCTTCCTAAAATATGACTTGCTTTCTAAAAAAAAAACCCTAACAAATTGGAAAGAAAACACAGTCCAGAATATCCCAAATACTTTCTACTTCTTATTTCTTCTTCCCCTGTATAGCCCAATGCTAAATAATAAAAAGTGCGGCTGTATTTGGGATGAGCTATGTATCACATCTCCCCGATTATGGGTAACGCATTCAAAATTTTTGCCAAATAAACCTGACACCTCTATGTTTTTCGCATATATGACATTCTTCAGTGAAAATTATTTTTCCATGATTCACACAACATTTATGATTTTTTTTTACATACACAAATACATATATTCATAAATTGAAAAAAAAAATCAAAATAATCTTGGCCAAAGCCTATAAATTTTACATGTTCAGATCAAACTATATAGCCCTTTCCCCCTTTAATGAAGTTGTAAGAAGTGAAATGGCCTTCACTTCATGAAATTTTTCTCCAGTGGTTCTGGTTTCATTCCCTTCAGTGGAAGGGAATGAAAAACAACAAAAATTTGAGAGGGAAGATAAATGAAATACAAAGATCTAGAAATAAACTCTTAACATCTTAGCATCAGGAGTTCATTTCAGTCTTAAAGTCTTTATCTACTTTTCACACTTATTAGTGCCTGACAACTTTTATGTCAGCTAAGGCTCTAACTTTCAAATAGTCAGATTAGTTCAGATATGATACCAGAAAAAAGCAAAGCCAAAATTAAAACATGTTCCCAAATCAGCTAAATTAAAACACACAATTCTCATTTTGGTTAAACCTAGCTTCTTTTGAATGCAAGATCCTTATCTAGAACGTAGCAATCATTTTTATTCCCTACTTCAGTTCTTTCCCTCAGTCAAGCAAGAAACCAGAGAATACTCTGTTCCACAAAGAGACTCTGGAGGAGATGTCTTATATCTACATAAAGACACACTGAAATCAGTGAAGACCTAATTGCAGGACTGGAGCCAAAGTGCAAACAGGAAATGGCTGCATTAACTTGGCAGCACAAAAGTTTGCCAAGTGCACAAAGAAAATAAACTAAAAAAAAAAGGAAGAAGTGGCTTTACATTATCCAGGGAATTGGGGGAACTGGGCGAGAGCTGGGAGATAAATGGAAGATGTGGAAGAAGCAGGACAAGCATGGTCAGTCTGAAATTTCCACCAGGACAGCTAAACAGTTGTTGTCACCATTCTTTTAGCCTTTTCTTCTATTCACTACTTGGGTTCCTTTCACCATTCTTGCTCATGAAATACACTTGCTTCCACCGTGAGGATGGAAGGAAGAAACAAGGTTACCCTGACCAGACCTGGTGACCCCTCCTCTCACCCCATCAGTGGCACAGCTTCTGACAACTGGTGCTTTAAAACCTGACAAGACTCTAAGATATTAAACACCTTGCAATTAGCCAAGGTCCTATAGGTACAATTACTAAGCAAAGTGCAGCATTTCTCTACACAAACACAACACAAGGTATTTGTTCAGAATGAATTACCGACAGATCAGCACATCTATTTGCTTTTGTTCTAAAATGCTATGTTTCAACTATTTTGCTAAACCACTCGTGAGCTACTAAATGCTCCCTTTATCTGCCCCATTGCCTGAAAACTTCATGCACTAGTCACCCCAATGGTGCAAAAAGAGGGAAATTGCAAGCAGAGCACAAGTAAGTTACTGTCCACTTTGGACTGCAAAATAACAGAACCCACTAAGGACTAAATACAGCAACTGCCATCAGTATGCCTGTAACTTGCATATACCTACTGCCATGAGAATTCAAAGTAACATTTCGCCCAGAAAAATCAAGGTCTCTCCTTATATTCTTTTCCTACCTGCACTTTAAGAGACCAGCTTGTGGTCTTTTGTGGAACTTGCTCATTGCATTTTAGTTCCTCCACATAATTAGCCCCGCCGCTTGACCCTGTAATTGCAGTGGATAGGGCTGTGCATTTTTAAAAGCCACCCCAAGCTTAGCAGCAGCTCTGCAAGTTCCAAGGTTCTGAGCGTAGTAGAATCAGGTCCCCCTGGGTATAGGTCTGAACGCCCATCTAAACAAGGCAGCGTTGTATCCCAAACAGCATTTTAGAACTAGCTTGAAGTTAACATTGGGTTTTCAGTTCATCTTCACTACTGCTGCTCCTGCATGACCTGGAATAATAGCATTACAGACTTGCTACAACATGCTGCAAGCTCACACTCTTTTGCTGCACAGACCAATGGAAAAGCATGACTATATTTAGCAGCCAAATACAACTGTGAGAGTATTTGGCCAAGATTCACTGCGCTTCCCTGAAAGAATATTACTATGCAAAGACTGGGGATCTGCATAGGGATGTAGGACATTACTCCTAAACACAGCACTTGAATCTCAAGGAAAGACGTCTCACCACACATAAGCTCATCAGAACCGTCAATGCAATCTGGAAAGGAGTCACACTGTTGCTTCAGGAGGATGCACTGGCCACTTGCACATCGGAACTGATTGGGTAGACAAATTGCTGCACAGAAAGAAAGAAAAGATTAAGTACTACTTGCATGGGAGCATTTGAGCATCTTAAGAAAACCAAAAGAAGTGAAACATGAAGCCACTGTGCATTTTATATTATGACCAGGTAGGCACCAGAACACCTGCTTTGCTACTGTGGGTAAAATGCAAGTCTGCATTTCTCTGATTCTTCCTTCTTGTTATATATCCTACCCAGTAGGGCTAAAATAAAATTCTGATCCCAGTAACTCCCCATCCTTTGTCAAATCAGTCCTGTTGGGGCAAACCAAGGATCAAATCAGCAAGAATCTTTTACAATAACTAACAAAGTGTAGCTGATCACCTGACATGTTAACAAAATGTAGTAACTCAGCATATTATAAAACCTTATATAGCCTATACTATCTTATGTAGCCCTGTATAATATAACCTTGCAAATAACTGCTAAATTTCTTATCTATATTCAGAAGCCTCTGTTTCAGCAAAAACAACTTGTTAATTAACTTTGGAATCTCTGTCAAGTCAAAGCATATTAAATTATCAGTAAAGAAACTGTCTTACGAGGACTAGTAACCATCAATCCTGGAAGGTTCACAGTGTAGGTTATTCAATGCAAAAAGAAGAAAGATTCTTTTCTTCTGGAGGAGAAGACCCACATTCATGTTTTGGATTACAGCACTGGTGGTGTTGTGAAGTGGACCTTCTGAATAGCCATACTTACTTTGCCATGGTCCAGTTTGCAGAGCAGTTCTTGTGTAAGAGAACTAAATTATATAATAAATTATTATTTCTACGGAGAAAAAACTTAGCTAGAAGCTCCAAATGCAGCAGCTCCTGATTTGGACTGTTATGCCCCCAGTAAGTTGGATACAGTTCCACAAGGTCCTGCAGTGCATACAAAACACAGACAGCATCTAGAGCTCCCACCATACCACTTACGTTCTTGCACTATGAGAAGGGCCAAGTTCTGTGTGCACCTTTCTATTTGCCAATGACTACCAGCCCTCTAGTTATTCTTGCAACTGTCTGCTGCTCCTTTGTTTTCCATCAAGACTTCTGTCTTAATATCCTTTCCCTTCTTACATGCCGTATCTTCTGTTGCTGTCCTGCCTTGCTGGCCTCCTTGTTTCTTCTTGATGCAGCAACGGACAACTTGGAGAACTGAACCTGTATTGTACAGGAGATGAAGTTTCTTCAGTGGCATGGTAATCCAGTTGCAATATCAAGACTGTTAACCTTGTGACTTCCACTGGGTATGAGAGGACCAGCTAGCAATGCCACAACAAATTCAAGAAGATGAAAGGCACAGTCTTGATTGAAGATGTGGGACAAGAACCACGAACATATCCAGGGACATTTCTTTGGCCACTTCCAGTCATAGTCTGCAACCCCTGTGCCAATGCTTCAGATTCAACTCTCCAAAAGCATGCCTTGGAAAACCAGGAGACAGGAGAAACAGCTTCTGACAGAATCAAGGCATTGAACTCAGACCTGTGGAAAGGCAGTGATTACCACTGCTCTGACCAGAAGGCAATTCCTCTGATGCATGAGGTATAGTAGGAAAGTTCTGTTAAGCCCAGTTAGCCTCACCACCTTAATAAACCTCACATAAAGAACAAGAATGTACTATATGCCACCTTCTCTTCCCAAAACACAGTGGGTTATAGGCTGGCACATGCTAAGGGATAAGAAAGGCCTATTGGTTTTATTTTTCTTAGGAACCCACTCAGGCCTTGGCCTGTAAAGATTCCTGAGGAATAGAGGCCACATTTGCCACATCTCCCTCAGTCTAAGCCTGGACACTGAGTATGTTTGTAGCCCTTCTAGGGAAGTGTCAGACAGCATCCTGGACAAAAGTCTAGTCTTGGATGGCCCAAGTTCTTGCAGAGGACTAGGCATACAACCACTGAGCATTCAACTGCTGAAGAAACGTGTCTTCAACTATTCTAGACCAGACGGGAAGGCACATCTGTGCCCTCAAAGGGGCTGTGCAGGGCAGTACAGGTGCCTACAGTTCGTACGAGGCCAAGAACATTGTGACTGTTTGCTTAGCAGTGCACACCATTTCACATGGAGATGACCAAATGCACGTTCCACTTTGACTCTGTGGAATGGTAACGGCACCATTACACTGCACATGGGCTGCGCGGTGGGCAAAGCAGAGCCTTTTAAGGAAGCAGTACAGGTAGTAAGTACCATCTCCCACAAGAAAGACAGGAAGTTAGACATGGCTGATGCTCTTCTTGTTTGCAGAGAAGGTACTGGTGTTCTGGTGTCCAGGCTCAGAGTTACAGAAGACATTGCAAATCCACAAAATTGCTCATTGAAATGTCCACAAAAATCTACCCTGCTGGTCCAGTGGCAATGGTTAGCCACTAAGTGGGTAGAGCCAAGGGTCCTGAGGCTTCACAGACAAGAGCCACCCTACTGAATAAGCTCCTGAAATTTTGTACAGCAATAAGAAGCCGTGGTGCCAGATCATAGTAAAGTGTCTTGTTTCAGCTATGCCTTGACACTAGACACAGACTATGCAAGTTTTCCCATCACCCAAAGGATGATGCAAATGCGCCCATCCATGCTTCTCTCTTGGACCCAGATCCTACGGCTGACTGCATACAAAGCAGCTGCAGCAGCAAGAGTTCCTTGGACATCATTCCAGATTTTTCACAGAAAGGTACATCCAGGATTATAAGCATCAGCTTGCTAAGAGTGAACTCTCAGAACAGCCAATTCAGCCGCAGGAGTAATCCGTCTCTTCCTCCCTGTGTCACCTTGCAGTGAGCACTGTCCGAAGGTGAAGTGAACACCGTGGAAACAGTGCAAGCCAAAATGGTAATTATGCAGGAAAAAAAAGCATGTGGTAAGTTCTGCCAGTTTCTTTCCTGTTTTCATTCTGAATATGGAATAAAGATACTCTCCCCAACCTCCCCCACATCTATAGTTACATGGTTAACAATTTATGTAGCTACAGAGAAGTTTAATTTGAGCAAGAAAGAGGGAAAGAAAAACAGCATCAGTGGATAGATTAGTTAGGCTTATGGTTAAGGCTGTTTTTCCCCATTTGAAATTAAAAATCATATATATATATCTAGAACAGTTAGAATCAAAAATGGATGCTTATGTTAGAACCATGAGTTCAGGAAAACTAATCTTACTATCACAGTCCACTTCATCAGATTTATCTTGGCAGTCAATTTCTCCATTACACCGCAAGTGTGCATCGATACACTGTCCTTTCTCACACTGGAACTGGGATGCAGAGCATATGGGACAACTATCTTCATCACTCTGGTCATCACACTCTGGAAATCCATCACACCGCCATGCCATTGGGATACAGTCAATCTCTCCAGTTGCACAGGTAAACTGGTCTGGGGAACAAGTTGGAGGTTCTGGAGAAAGAGAAAACAAATCACATTTGTATATTGAATTTTAGCTCTTACAACAGAGTAAAAATGTGACAGACTTTTTCAAGAAAAACACACATGTCTGGACTGTAGTTCTTCTGTGACAATATTAAGATTCCAGCAAAGAGGAAAACATGATTTTGCATAGGGAATGAAATTTTGCCAACTTCAAAACAAAACGTGGATGCATGCTAATTGAAGAAGCATACTCTAGCAGGCAAGCACTGAACTAAGGACAGGAACTACAAATACTTTAGCTCTAACAGCCACCTTTCGGAAGACACTGTCATACACATAAATTCAAATGAATACTCAATTTCTGATTGCAAACCACATTCTACACAATTCTAATTCCTGCAATTATATTAGCCTGGAACAATTCTTCATTAAAACAACTGGCGCATTGGGTTCATTGGCAATGAGTACACCTAAAACATGTAACATTGGCTTCTACAATATCTGTTTCTCTATTTTTCTAGTAGTTTCTCCACAAACAAATTTCCGAGTCAGATATGAATTGAAAAATATGAATGGAGAAAAAGTATCTGTAAAGGCCTGTTCAACATTAAGCTAAGTCCTCTTGCTGGAAAGTCTCTGGGCTGCAGGTTAGTGGAGGTTCAGAAAGCAGTCTGAGGAGCACTGTAGGCCTGCCCTGATCTTATATTCTTTCACTACAGTCAGAGACATAACACTGGACCTTCTGCACAGCCATTTTTATATTTGTTGGACCTAAGAATGCTGGGACTTCCTTCAAATTTGACTTTTCACGGACCCCAAGATCCTGGCATCAATCCATTCCACATCCACACTATTGCTCAAGTTGCAATCACACACTGATAGCATTAAGCAGCAGCTAGAACCTCATGTAGAGATGCAACAATTATGCTGTAATAAGGCATTCACAGTTGCTTTCTTCAGAATGTCAAAAGACAAAGACAATCCAGATCAAGAATCTATTGAAAAAAATGCTCCCAATTGCTAAATACAGCAAATTAGCACACACTTTTTCACCATTAGCATCAATGAAAGAAACAGTCAATGTATAAGTCCCTTCAGGTGTTATCAGTAGCAGTTAGTTATGTTCAAAATGAGGGGGCCATCTCAAAACACTGCTGCAGCAAACATACATTTCCACTGATTTCAAAAGTTGCTGGGTCAAATCCCTGTGATGTAGTTAAATCAGTTAACACAGACAGTCACTAATCCCCACAGCTGCTGTTGCCAGCTAATGCTCTGAGATGTTTTACCACTTGGATTAACAGAGTACCACATCATACCCTGTCTATGACAACAATATTGAGCAAGCTGGAGGTGTGCTCTGACGCTGGATGGTAACACCCCTCTGGAAATCCAATGAGCTTTTATTAACATTCAGGCTCAGGAATGGACTTCGCAAAGAACCCAGTATAAGGAAAGCTTCTCAGTTGTAACCAATAACAAGACTTTTGTATGAGTATTTTTCTCCTGAGGGAGGTGTTACAGATCCTAGAGCTATGCAATTACATGCAAACCATTTTTAAAGTGCTGCTGTCCTTCCTTCATTAGGGAGAAATGTTCAAGAACAAGACTCAAGTATAGTCAAGAGCTTGGAAAGCAAAATGTAAATAAAAATCTAAATGAATCCAATTTTTCAAATTTTTATAATTTTTAAGTTTCTGACTTATGATTATTTGGTGTAGCAATATGAGAATTAAAAATGTAGCCAGTGACCTGACAGCTGTAGGTAAGATAAAGATGCCAGATAGACACATTAAGATAATTCTTGAATTAAATTTTGATGTTAGTGTGCTGTTTAGATAATTCAACAGACAGATTACTACTTCTGCATTTAGAGCCACATTTAATGTTGCATTATGGTTGCACTTGGCAGGCACAAGCTTGCATTTAAAAGCTTGTCAAGAGCATTCATAAGGGTACATGGACAAATGTTCTCCAGCCAAAATACCTATTAATCTATTTTGAAATACTGGCTATTGGCTGCTACTATGGCAGACAAGATAGGTTAAAATGCTGTTGCAGGCTCTGTGAAGGATTAGAATAATAAAAAGAGACACTAAAATGGAAGCCTCTTAATTTTTAGATTTATAGCTGAAGATAACAAAGGAGTGGGACGTAATAATCTCTTGTTGGCCATGTTGTGCAACAACAGTACAGCAAGAAATATAAGTAGATTGATTTCCTTCCCCCCCCTGCAGATGTAACCACTGCTATTCTAAAACCACATAGCATGTTGTGGTCATGGGAAAGAAAACAGTTTATCATGGAAATGACTGTCCCATGGGAGGTCAGAGTTCAGCCAGAAAATGAAATCCACAGCAAAATGAATACATAAAAAGAAGTCAAGAGGACCAACAGAGCCAAACGATTTAAGACATGATGCCTCCCAAAAAGAAACAATGTTTTTTTGTTTTGTTTTTAATCCCCTCTGCAAGTTTAATGTAACAATTTTCAAAAATCCTGGGATTGTGAAAGAGAATTGTAAAGAAAAAGTCTACCATGTGGAAAGAGGAGAGCTACCTTAATTAAAAAGGATTGCAATGGAGCTTTTGGCCTACATTTCATAACTAGACAGTACAGTGTTTAATGTTATGAGGCCAATTTCATTTAAAAGACTGCGGTATCACACTGTGGGAATCATATGCACAATTTCTGCTGCTAGGTCACCACAAATTGATGCAACATCATCTTATAAGCATTTGTTTAAAGCACAAACCTGTCACATCATACATTTATAAAAATCTCAGTAGAAGATGCAAGTATTTTAAGGTCAAACAAGAATATTCTGCTCAAAATGAAAGTCACATACGTCCCAAAACTGAAGCAGCAAACAGCTGGTAGAAGAATCAAAGGTCAATTTAACACATGATGCAACACACCATGTGTAGGAAAACACTGTGTGTAAATCCACATTTTGGATTAGAATGCAACCTCAACCCCCATCTTTTTTGATGTAAACTGCTTAGCAGTACTGTTAAACTTCACACACCTCCACATGTTAAGAGATTCTGTAGAAGCACAAGGTGCTCGGGGCACGAACATCTTGGAGTCCCATCCCCTTTGGCAATGCATATGTGTGAACACCCACCATTGTCACGGGAGCATGGATGGACAGCTGGAGAAACACACAGAAAAGAGTATTAGACAGCATAAAAGAAATCGTAACTACTCCTAGCTAGGGCAAACTCACAAAACTACTCACAAACCACTTCTGTTTGAGTAAACAAGATTTCACTACAAATTAATATGAAGATAAATGCAGGATTTTCAGTTCAGTGCTCAAAAGCTGATTTACTACTTCATGAGGACTATGTTTCTCCCAGTTACAGTGATATGGAGACCTTTAAAGGACTTCTAAAAATAATTTGGGAGCTCAGGTGAAGAGGAATGAGAAGGCAGATTTGAGAAGGTTGCATTTACAGCATACCTAGACATCCCACCCGCATTCCTTAACATATGTTGCTGAAGAATACCAACACCCAAAATCCTCAGGAATTCTCCTTTAATCTTACAGAGCTAATATGTAGCCCCTCCACTTCCCTGTTACTCACAAAACTGCAATATAAGCACACAGAGTTGATTTTTTTTTTTTAAAAGACAGGAAGCTACATGGTTGTGTTCCCAAATCAGTTACCCAGAAGCACTGAATACCTGAGTGCTCCTAATAGAATCACTCTAAATGAACATTAGGTGGATAAGAAACAGGCACAGAGAAGTGAGGTCACTGTCTGAGGACCCCAGCCCAACAAGAAGAGACCCAGTCTCCTGTCTGCTTATTCCAGCTGACAGCTGAGCATCTGCTGGAGTGATCTATGGGGCTATAGCCTGGGTTATTTGTGATCCTGCTGATCAATGCATTCTTTACTACTAGGAAGGACGAAGAATTTCCACAGGGAAGAAACAGTATCTGTCCAGGCTTCTCAGCGACCTGCTTTCAGCTTTAACAAATTCATTAATTTAATACAGTGTTGGAGACACTACTGTTTGAGGCATGGGTTGCTAGCAGAAAAAGTGCATGCATGTATACTTGTGTGGGCATTCACATGTGCATATATGTTTTTACTCGCCTGTTTTATCAGAAGTCACCTACGTAGGATAGTTTTCTGCTGCAAAAGGTGATTCCTTTCAGTGTGACTTAGAACAGTACTCTTACCATAAAAAATAAACATTTTTAAAAAACACATGGGATATAAAGTAATCTTTTTTTTTAACAGTGCTGAGAATTAAAAAATTCTTTTTCCATTATTTAGTATTATGTTTGAAATATACTAAAAATATGAGAAATGGCACAGAAGAAAAACTGGCTGTTGTGAAAGAAAAAAACAAACATCTGGATGAGGATTAGCACATAGAACCTACTACATTTTAAATACTTACGCTCCCTTATTTGTAACAGCTTACCCACATAGGCAAGTTTGAAAATACTTCCAGCTATCACAGAAACTAATGTAAGTGGCACAGAGGGTTGCAAAATGGAATAATTTCTTCTGAAAATTAAAGCATTATACAGAAATGTACCCTCCCTATAAAAGACAGCTCATCACAGGCAACAAAGTTTAAAGAGGCCACTGTGATTAGCTGTTTCCCACATCTTGTTTGTGCTCTTATATTCTCTTTTATATTCCTGTTAAGCAGGAGCTGTAGGTTGTCACTTTGAGGACTGACTACTTTAAGAGGTTTCTGCACTCTCCCTCAGACCACAGGAACTTGGGCCACCAGTCCAGAAAAAGAAAGTCCTGCATGCATGAGCCCTTTCAGAAGGGAGCACCTAAAATGGCTCCACCTCTGATGGGAGAGAATTTCCACATCCACAATAATTCATTGTAGGAGCTTCCTGCCCATTCTCCCTCCCTCCCTCGAGGCTTTTACATCATCGATGTGCTGAGTCAAACCAGTCATGCTTTACACAGGGATCTGAAACCCCTGGAGAAAAGGCAAGTACAATCCTTTTCTTTCCTTTTAAAGGTTTTTCCAAGTCTTATTACTTGGTTGTACTCAAAAAATTAACAACCATAATTATAAGTAGCTTTTAGAGTGAATTCAGTATCATGTGACTGTGTGCAAAGCAGATAACTAAGTGCCATGAAATCACATATTCTGGCTGTACAGAAATACTCCTCTGGACAAGAACGAGGAACTTGTTTCTCTTCCTCTTCTAGAATCCCGACTGGCCAAGTTGAAAGCACTCCATGGCTTACTTGAAGCCCACTGGGCAATGTTATTACAATATTCAGCTGGATGAGGACTTTGAGAGACAGTGACCAAGAGTGACAGATATCAGATATTGAAAAAAACTCACAAAATTCCTCCATATCAAGCTCTTCCACAGCATGAATGCCTGTCAGGTGAGCAATTCGGCCTTGAATTCTAGTCCTTTTGTACCCATTCATTTTCTCCACTCTTTCAATCATCTGCTGCTGACGATCAATCCAATACAAGTGATTCCCCAGCACAGTGAGTCCCATCGGCTGAAGGATGTTGGAGTCCTCCAGGGTCACACGGTTAGCACCTGAAATCAACAAAGACTAGTTTTATTTACACCAGTTGACTTTCAACTCATTTCTTAAAAAAACACACAACCAAAACCAAACCAAACCCTGAAAATAGTTAGCTGTACAGTCATTGGCTTCATTTGTCCATGCAGACCAAGGCTCTGCTTGTTCAGCCTCATCTCAGGTAAATGCAACCAGTTGCTATGTCATGAGGGCAAACAGATACAATATGAAACATCACTCATCCTTGCATACACTGGCTGGTCAGCCAGCCACAATCAGCCTCATGTTGACAAGTTCTATTACGTGTAACTGTGTGCAGTCCCTAAAAGCCTGTGTCACTGATACAGACTCAGCTCCTGGGCCAAAATTTTTACAATACATTCACACACCAAGCAGTATACTTTGTTGGAATCTACAAGTAAGAGTGAAATACAACCAATTAGCTTCACTGCCATTACTCAAGTAAAACACATTCATCATGCAAAGCAAGAGGCAAGTACACAAACCCTGACATATGCTGTATCACAACCACAGAGATATGACCATGAAAGAAAAGCTCTATTCTAACAGCCACACTTCTTTCTTCACCTTCTCTTTTTTCTTCAGTAACTGACCAGAAAACCCAAACTCTAAGTAACTCAGTATGCTCTTAACAGGAACACTGTGAAATGCTCAGGTTTTCTGCTCTACAGAAACATGTAAAAATCTGCTCTCAGCCAATAGGTAAAAATCAGGTTAAGTAAAAATGCATTTATGACTGCTTTTAACTTTAATTGCTTGCAGTCTTCTACTGTGTGCTGTCCTACACTTAGCAGCATTTAATTGTTGCTTTTATTATGCTTATTTAGGGTGAACAAGATATTCCAAATTATTCTATTAATTCACAGAAACCATTTTCAGGCCGCATATGCCTATGTATACTGATTATATTTTATTTTAAAAATGAGGAATCAAAACAAAATTGTAACGTAGTGCTTCTGCTCTCATATTTCATTTTGGAATAAAGACCTTACGTCTGCTTGCATTTAAAAAATTAGTTTTGAATATCTACACAAAATGAGATTATAAAATCTGGATACATTATAAAAATGCTATGAGCACTGGATTCAACTAATTTGCTACATAAATTATGTAGAGCTCAGCCAAGCATAAGAATGTAACATTTATTTCAATTACAGATTCTATTAGTTTTGCACATAAAATTACCACCTGCAATGACTCCTGCTTGACTGTTGTGACATACAGCACGCATTCAAATCAAATTTAGTTGTAGAGAGATCAGAAATTCTTGGACTTGCAATTGGGGTTTTAGTTCTTTAGCCCTGAATTTCTTTTGTTTCCAAACCAATGAGGAAGACATCTTTGTTTCATTCCATTTTCAGAAGAAACATGCATGAACTGTATGTGACAGTACAGTCCTGGTTGTAATCTGATGTGTCTATTATTGTCTACACTTCCAAGGTACCACTGGATTTTACTCTTGTAAAGAGTAAAAGAACAGAATAGATGCACCTGCGCTAATTTAAATAAGCAGGCACTAAACCTGACCCTTAGTACTACTCTCTAGCAGTGCAGTTCCTGAGATGTTCTTTGTCTTCTCCTAAACAGGTCTTAAAATTTAGAAATACTAGAAGAGATTTTGAAAGAAGAAGGTCCTTGGTTAACAAAGCACAGGGCGCTTTATTCATTTGCCCTGCAACCTGCAAAGCACCCTTAGTTCCTATGAACTTCAGTGACATTGGATTTTCAAAGATGACTGTCCTTTTGCCAGACTAAGCCTCACATTTTGACCCAAAAGCACAATTTTCAGCTGTATTCAAGATACCATGCCTTCTTGATTTTTTAAGTGCTAAATTGCTCATCCATTTAGAAATAAAAGGCAAGCTGGTTTCCTGAAGGAAATCCTGAAGGCATCCTGAAATCATGAATACATGAGGTGTCAGGTGACACTCGCAAGCTAGCAGTCCTGCTAGAATCCTACCTTGTTTGACCAGCCTTCGAAATCCAGGCCTAAACCAGACTACATTTAATGGGTTTTGGGGGTGTACATCAAGCATCATCTTTTTTCTCCCTCACCTACAAAAAGCTGAACATTGCTGATTTGGGAAGCTGCTGGAGATAGCACTGGATAAGGTGATTAATCTATACTATAATTATGTTTGATTTCATCTTGAGTAAATGACAGTCCAAATTATTAATGAATAATTTTAAAAGGAGAGGCAAAGGGCACCTATAGCACCGGATGATACCATTAAATTGTTGTTTAGAAGAATGATCAAAATGAAAAACTCAATCTGAATAAATAAAAGGATATTTTCAACAGATATGGTTAGAAAAAAGAAAAGAAAACATGTTGCAATTAAAGAAGTGTTGAATTTCCATAGTAATTTAATACTTTGATTCCCAGAATGAAACAGATGTGTAGTCTTTTCAAGATGGAAATCAATAGTTAAATGTAAAGAACATTAAGCTGGAAGGACACACAATTCCTCTATTTAAAGTCTAACTGAAAACAAAGCATGTTTTCACTGCACCAATTTTATAGTTTTTCCAGTCACTTCAACAATAATATAAAACACTACTTTTTAATTGACTGGTGTGGCAGACAAGTCATTTGCAAATGGTTTATGAATGTCTAAAAATCATCAACAACTCCAACTGAAAAATTCAAGAACCTTGAAAGAAAACTGTTTGGTTTACAGTTCTTTCATCCTTCTCTGAAAGATAAGCACTGGACATCTGAGATTATTCCATGACTTAGTAGGATACTGTTAATCAGGGTGTAGTGCAAGCTTCAGAAACCTCCATAACCATGTCATCTCCCCAAGCCTACGAAGGAATAAGGTCGTCTAGACCAGTCTAATTGGCATGAAGGATGCTATACACAATTTTGGTCCAATTTATTCAGCAGCCTCAGTTTATGCTAAAATCCTTTTGCTAATATATGCCCATTTTGAAGTGTTTTGCTCAGAAAATACTTTTTAGAGGAACTAATTCAAGCCAACATAACTTTGGCTGTCAAATTTCTTCTGAAGTTGTGATGCAAGACTGCCAAATATTTTAAAATAAAAATATGCTGTTAACTCATTTAAAAAATCAAGAGCTCAGTGAATCAAATTACAGTGAGCTCAGCTGGATGCAACAGAACCATAGTTTTCTGGCTACATGATACATATCCTCTAGTTAATAAACATAGTTTTATTTTAATCCTGTAGCTTTCCCCTGCTTTTATCTTACCTATAGGGTTTGATTCTTTACCTGTGACCCTATCAAATAAATGTGCACTAAAAGCTTTGGTTCAATATTAACCAGAGAAAGCTTAGTTCTCCTTGTAAAAACATCCAAAGAATTGGATTAAAATACATAACCAGTATGCAAACATGCTTACATGGAGTTTTAATGTCACGAAAAGGAAGAATGCGTACAAAGGAAGCTGCAGTCACAGGATACAACTACCAGCATGTGATGGCCTAGCTGCTGATTTATTCATATATGAGTTTACCTAAGTCCTATTGTCAGGTCTTATTCATTCAAGACTTAGATCTGAAACAATAATAAACAGACTCTGCATTTTATGCTGTACTATGCAAGGACACAGTCCATCTTCCAACCTGTGACATGACAAGGAAAAAGCACATGCCCCCTGCCCGCCCCCATCTGCTAGCTGTGACTCAACCTTGCATGCATCCTAAATCAAAGGGGAAAAAAGGATGCTTATGTACATATAAGTAGAAGACCTAGGCATAGCTAGGTCCACTGTGTGCTACAGCTTCATTAAATAATACGGCTTCCTATTACATGGGTACCACCTTTTTATCAGCAGCAGCACTAGTTATTGATCCTGTCCTCCCTTATCAATTCATTAACTTCTCCCTGGCACGTTCCCCCTCTCCTAAACCATATGATTTTCACATAATCTTCTTTGGTCCCTCTTTTCTCTCCCTTGCGTTTGTGGGTACCATTTCAGCCACAATACTTGCATGATATGAAGCTTTTCCATCTTGTCATTTTACTTCTGGATTTCCTCCTACAGCACTTTTCTTTTCATCACTAGACAAAACCCTCTCAGTATCTCTGACGCATCTTGTTATGTGTCCCACTCTGTCTACCTTTTCTTCTCAAACATGGGTTGTTTCATAGGTCAAGTCTTGTCTCCCTCCTATCTTCTTTTGTCCTACAAATTTTTGTAGGCTCTCTGACGCCTATCCTCGATTGGACATTTTGTGTCTACACAGGCAGTTTGACAAAATCCCCCTATCCAGCTTGATAACTGATGAAAGACATGGTCTGCTTTACCTTCCCAGCTCCAGCTTCATGTTTTTATCCCTTCTCTGGCAGAAGAGACCTGAGTCTGACCTTGAGTCAGGTTTAGGTGCTCAAAAGTGAACTGTCCTTGTAAAAAAGTGAACAATTTTCTCCTGTTTTAGTTCATTGCCTCACTACAACACAAGGAAAGGATGTGACTACATGGCAAGAAGAGCAGAGCCACCAAAAATTGGACAATCAGCCTTTTATGGCAGATGCCAATCACTAGAACAGTCCAGCTTTTACTCCCTCACACTAGTTCACTTCTCTCTGCACTTCCTTTAGGAGTTTAATTTCTTGATACACGAATGATAATGAGAGAATGAATCATGAGTCAGAAAGTAGGGCCATTGGATTGTCTGTGCTATACTGCTCACCAGATGAGCGAGCCTGTTTCTCCACTTACTCAGCACTATCAAGTGCTTTTAAAAGTCAACGATGAACAGTGCTCTCTAAGATCCATGTGGTGCTATTGCTATGGACATGGAGTAATGCTTTATTTTACTAATATGGGAAAACTGCAACTCTGCACTGTTTTGTAACACAGAGCAACAGATGAGCTGCCTTATCAACCATGTTAGAAGAAAGCCATTCCCCTTCCTTCTGTTTGTTTTTCAAGCTACCTTGTTTTACTAAGCTGTAAACTCCAGAGAAAGAAAAATTGAAGAGTTATGCAAACTTTTCAAACCATTAATGAAAAAAAAAAAGGGCACAGTGGAGGTGATTTAGGGGTTCCATAACTGGCAACACCTATTTAAATCTGATCTTGCAAGAGTTGCTTTCAGAACACATCAAAAGTCAAATGGCTCTCTTGGAGGGTGGCAATCGTTACAGATGTGTTTATTCCAATCACATCAAAGATGGGAGCCCACCAGCAATTGTTATCTGTGACTGCCTACACAGAACTGGCAACAGTGGAGATAGAAGTTACTGGGGTCACCATCAAAGAGGGAATGATGTCCTATACATACACACATTCCACTCCAAATGTTTAACTGTATGCCACATACCTGACAAGTCACAGCTTTCGATGCGCTTCAGATCTGCATCCACCCAGAAAAGCTTTCCAAGTTTGTTGTCAATCACCAGTGCTACTGGTCGGATCAACCCCGTTGTAAAAAGCACTTCTCTCTCTGTGCCATCAAGGGCTGCACGCTCAATCTTGGGAGCTCGGTCTTGCATGTTGGTGAAGTACATGTACCTGAGAACAAAGACACCAGCTGCTTAACTGAGAGCTTCAAAAGAGGGGCAACTCACCCTTGCACACAGGTTTTACGTTGTGAGTGGGAATGTTTTACATAGGGATGACTGCGGTGACTGTTGCTCTCAGCTGCAAAGATCCAGATCTGTCAGCTGCAGAACCCCAAACATTTGCTAACTGGCATAGTGAGATAGCCTGAAATTAATAGCATTTGTCCTTAATACACCAGGCCATAAAATGCCTCAGCTCTCAGCACCACTGCACTGGCAGCACTGTTCCTGCAGTGGAGGTGGGGCTTGTAAGAGACTAGCACAGACTTTCTGCAACCTTCCTTGAGTAAAGCTGTCCCCATCTGTGAATCAAAGCCCAGCAGCTCTTTCTGACAAAAAACATTAACTGTCACCTCCTCTCCTTCTGGGTTGCCTTCCTTCTCAGCAAGTAGAAGTTCCTACCAAACTTGAGAGGAACAAAGATCACAGAAGGAAGAACAACTGAGGATGGCATATTCCTGGTGTCTTAGTTCCATGAATTCTTTATATCCACCTAAATAATTTGACAACCTGACTAGAATAGTTGAGAGTTTGAGAGATCAACAAACCCAAACTCCAATTTTAATGGAGAAAGCAGATAAGCTTTTATAAATACAAACTATGTCCAAGTGACTTAGTCCCAATAAGATTAGAATCTTTCCTCTAATCCCCCTCTCCCCACACCAGCTTTTGAACTATGCAGAGTACATGAGTACTGTGTAAAATACCAATCCTATAAATGCTGTGAATAGAGTCTCTGGGTACTACTGTATCCACACAGTTACGAAATATTGTCATTCAACATCTGCCAAGCACATGGTAAGCCATTTAGTACTAAATTGGGATTTAAGCATCTATCTTATTAAAAAGTAAAGGACCATCTTTGGCCTCTAAGAATGAAGCTACTAACTACCTGAAGTGGAGATGGGGTCTGCTGAATCTAACCAAAACTGCTTTGCAGCAAAACAACGTATTTTCTTTCTGTGGGAAATCACTCTAGTATATTCTACCTGTTTTAATTAATTTCAGAAGTTTTTGAGATACACATCAAAGCAGAACTAGCTTAAAAATGTATAGAACATAAGGGGTTGGTTTGTTTGTTTCTTTAACTTTATACTATTACATTAGCAGGAATAGTTGTATGATATGAGCGATCTCTTTTTTTTTTTCCAGAAACATTTGTTTTTATGATGACCAAACATTTATGAGCCAGGTCCCCAGCTGATATAAACACAGTGTAAACTCTCCTGTTTTTCATATTAGGTAGTGGGGCTGTGCACTCATGCAGCGAACAGGACGAGGTGGCTTTGCTTTGCCTTCCCCACCTGGGTTAGTTCCTCACTATAACCAACCACATGGCTGTGTGAACCTCTAAGTCGTTCACACCAGAGGAGGCAGCAAAGGAGAGAACAGGAAAAGAAAGCTGGATATCTTTAAAAGCCAGTATTGGACAAGCAGTCACCTACATCCTGAACAATTAAACACACAAAAATTCTCCTTTTTAAAATATACAGATGCAACACAAGATTCACACAGACAGCTAACATGCATCCCAAGAGAGCTCTGTACAAGGTACAGAAAGGAATCTCACCCTCGCTCTGCGTTCACTACAATGGCTCTGGGCTTGTCGTGATCCCCTCGCAGCACCATCCCAATTGACTCGCCGTTCAGCCTGTGGACATTGACTGAATTTGTGGCCTCACAGGTCCAGTACAAGGTATGGCTGTATATATCAATGCTGAGGTCATGTGGCTGCTTCTCTGGGTTCTGGCTTTGGTTTGGAGTACTCATGACAGTGAAAGGCTGCAAGACAACATATGGGGAACAATTTCCAGTAATTATTCTGATTATTGATTGAAGAACACTGGTTGCACAGAAAACATGGTTTACCTACCTGACAGTCCAGAAAAACCTAAAACCATCCACAAGGAAACAACAAATACAAGACATGCGATAAAGCTTAACAAGAAAAGATTTTATTCAAACTGTGGTTTAGAGGAAAAACATCTGGACAAAATCTGTAAGATTATGCAAAACTCCCCAGAAAGCAGTTGTGGGGCCTCCTACAAGTAGAATTAATTAGCAGGAGATGGAAGAAAACAATAGTGAATGTTCATGCACGGAACAACCTTGAATGAAACCACGCAAGTAACAAGGCAGCCTTCTGGCCAGACCTGCACCGTTATACAGTTAGCTGTATCTCTATCTCTTTGCAAAGTCTCCTTACTTTATTATTTGCAGTGTAGTAGATATTGATTTTCTTTAAGTTCTGGCTTCTCTCAAAAACTAAAATTTTTTAATGAAACTTCGTTCTGTTTGCTCACATGGCTACAGCTCTGCCTCACATCCATACTAACAACATTACCTTGCTTTCACCCTCATGTCTTTATGATGGACCTTAGAAAACTTGACATTACTGCCAAGTTCCTGGAATCATTACCCTCAACCTCTCCCAATCTAACTAACATGCTATTTACTACACTTTTTAACTCTATGCTGAATACTAACATAGATTTCCATACTTTATTTCTGTGAAGAGCACTAGAGCATATTAAAAAATCCCTAAAGGAAAATAATCTTTCTATTGTTTGTTTAAGTTACACAGGCTCCACTAGTGTACAGCCAATCCCAGTGCCACTGGGATAGTAATACTGCTGGCAGGACTCCCAACATCCAACTAGTCTTCAAAGGTGACTGCTTTTGGTGACATGATAATGGTGAGGGGAAAGCCATGGCTTCCTTAAGTGTTCTAATGCGGCACTCCCAATTCAAACACAAAAACAGTACCAGAAAAAGTTTGTATAGGTCAAGAAAGCTGAAGACACCATTCTGTGCTCAGCTTAAGTCAAATGATTTACCTAACACAGCATTACTTTCACAAGTTATACTTCCACAATTTGGTTTTAAGCCTTCAGGTTCTGCATAGTGATATACAGGCTTTTTTTTTCTTTTTATGTAAAGCTTTATCCCTATTTTGTCTTGACAGTGTGCCTAGAAATAAAAAGAAATCATTCTTTTCCTGATATCAAAGGTAACACTACCCAGGTATGAAATTCATATGCATCACCTGCAAACAGCACAATTTAGCAAAAATAAGTAAATATAGTTAGTGAAAATTGGAAAGTCAAAATTTGCAGTGGATCTGCATCTTCAAAGCTGTGTGACCAAGGCAGAGGAAAACACAGAGCACATGAATCTCCACTGCAATTTGCACCTAGCAAGTACCAAAGAGAAGCTAGACTACAACAATTAGCACCTAGCATAATCCCAAAAAGCAAGAGAAAAACTTCTTCAAAATTCATCCACAACCCAGCTAGCTGTTCATCCCAACATATCTCGTCCCAGTTTTAAAAGAAATGGCCAAAAAATAAAATTGCCATCTCTTCCTTTAAAGGAAACAAAACCTCTGAGTTCCTAGATGCATGAAGAGACCAGTCCATTTCTACTGATATCATGTCATATTGTTTAGATATGACTGCCCAAGAACTAGGAAAATATAATTTGCCTGTTCTCCATTTCATTTTATATTCTTACTCAAACCACAGTTTTTAAATAATCTGTTATCTTGACCTGGGAGTTAAGCTACGTTAACACATAACACTGCCTGGAAGAACAGTACACTTATTTCCACTGTTGTGTGAATAACTAGCGCAAAAGAATACTGTCCCCAACTCAGTAAAACAATTAAGCATGTAGATAAGCCTGTCCCTATCTGGCACAGCAATCAACTCTACATTCACTCAGGGTTTAACTACAGCTTGGATAGCTGAGAGTTTTCGTTTTGAGAGAGCTTTACAATGATGCCAATATTATCACACAATTGGCATGCACAATATTGATTTTTGAATACAATTTACCTGTCCTGAGCATAGTGAGTCTGCCCTACTTTAGTGCCTGTCCTTAACTAAAGATTGCAATTCAAGGCTTATAGTTTCAGATACACATGATGTACTATATTTTATTACACTTATTTGTGTATAAATTAAAATCACGATCCTAAAAGCCTTCAGTAATTTTCACACATAAATAGAATATACATGAATAAGTGCTGGCAAAAGTAAAGTTTAAACCGATGATTCTTTGGTGCAGAGGATGGAAGGGGAAAGTCAAGCATAAAGTACAAAGCACACAAAAAGACCGACACAAAACTACATACACTATGTAAACTTGCCTGAGTGCCATCATCTTTGGCTCTTTTTATAATATTCTGACGTCCATCCACCCAGTAGATCAATTTATCTAAGGGATCATAATCAATAGCCTTGACATTCCTTAGACCATGCATAGGCAGGATGATATCTGGACTTTGCTGATCATCTGGTATCATCCGGCTGATTGCAGATTTCTGGCTAAACAACAGGAAGCTGGCAGGGGCTGAAACAAGCCAAAACAGAATGCATAAGAAAATGCAATTCACACAGTCAAAAATACACCCACACAGAAGACAAAGAATATTTAGAACAAAATCCCAGAGAGACAATTATATTCACAATGAAAACTAAGGTAATTCATAATTGGAGATTTTTGCTATGAAGTTGAAAATGTTTCTTTGACACCCGCACCCAGAAAGTATTTCCTTTTCATATTATAAAATAACAACGTTCCCCATGTGGACTTTGAGTAACACCAGTGAGAGTGGGCAAAACAGAGTCACAGGTTTTCCTATATTATCATAGAAATATTTAAGTTGGAAAAGACCTTCAAGATCATTGAGTCCAACCACAAACCTAACACTGCCAAGTCCACCACTAAACCATGTCCCTAAGCACCACATCTACTCGTCTTTTAAATACCTCCAGGGATGGTGACTCAAGCACTTCCCTGGGCAGCCTGTTCCAATGCTTGATAACCCTTTCAGTAAAGAAATTTTTCCTAATATCCCATCTAAACCTCCCCTTGGCGCAATATTTCCTCTTGTCCTATCACCATCCACCTGACAGAAGAGACTGACACCCACCTCACTACAACCTCCTTTCAGGTAGTTGTAGAGAGTGATAAGGTCTCCCCTCAGCCTCCTTTTCTCCAGGCTAAACAACCCCAGTTCCCTCAGCTGCTCCTCATAAGACTTGTGCTCCAGGCCCCTCACCAGCTCCGTTGCCCTTCTCTGGACACGCTCCAACACCTCCATGTCTTTCCTGTAGTGAGGGCTCTTGGCCTTGTTGAACCTCATACAATTGGCCTCGGCCCATCGATCCAACCTGTCCAGATCCCTCTGTAGAGCCTCCCTACCCTCCACCAGATCAACCCTCCCTCCCAACTTGGTGTCATCTGCAAACTTACTGAGGGTGCACTCGATCCCCTCATCCAGATCACTGTTAACGATATTAAACAGAACTGGCCCCAATACTGAGCCCTGGGGAACACCACTTGTGACCCGCTGCCAACTGGATTTCACCCCATTCACCACCACCCTCTGGGCTCGTCCAGCCAGTTTTTTACCCAGTGAAGAGTACACCTATCCAAACATTAGCAGCCTGTTTCTCCAGGAGAATGCTGTGGGAGATGGTGTCAAAGTCTTTACTAAAGTCCAGGTAAACAACATCCACAGCCTTTCCCTCATCCACTAAGCAGGTCATCTTGTCATAAAAGGAGATGAGGTTAGTCAAGCAGGACCTGCCTTTCATAAACCCATTCTTTCATCCAGCTAAAATTTCCTTATATGCTACTGTGCCAGGATGCCCAAAGCTTTGTTGGCTTTTTTTTTATGTCAACAGTCCATTTTCTATTCATCTGCTATTATTCCTAGGAACTTAAATTCTTATTGGACAAACAGTGAACTGGCAGGCTCATAATATCACACACAGGGGGAAAACAAACATATGAATTTCAAGTGCATGTGCATGTTGCACGGACTACTTAGGAGGCTGTTTTATTGGATGTTATTTTTGCTGACTTTATTAAACACTTAAGAGACAAAGACATTTTTTGTTTAGAATTTTTCTTCCACCCACCTACACACTTAGGTAAGGACTGGGAAAGCTTCAGTCACAGAGTTGAATCACCTGGAAAGCACTTCTAGTAAAACAAGAAAGACCAGACTTGACAGTGCTGTTGTTTCTAAGATTTGAAATACAAATCTTCAGACCTAATTCATGTCACAATAATAGGTATAAAACTCCATAATCTGTCCTCGTATTTCAAACCTTTGAAATGGACTTGTGATATCCCTTCCCTTTCTATACTGAAAGGGATTACAAGCACCTGGGAGCCGCAAGCACTGAATATAGTAGCAAACAAAAAGGCTTACAACTACAGTTCCTGCTGTTGGGATCCAAGGTATAATGAGCAGCACAGCCACACCTAAATCCATTTGGTATGGCAAGGCACAAGTGACCACAATGGCCATTATTTTGCACACAATCATTCAAGCCATCCTGACGTGAAGAATGGAAGACCAATATATCCATCACAAAATCCAGATGGCCCTGAATAAGTGTCCTGTTCTTCCCACTGGTCTTGTCTGCTCTTTCTATACTGTGAAGATTCCAGTCTGTCCAGTAGATGTAGTCACTGTATTGGGTTAATCCAAACGGATGAGGTAGATCATCTGCTATGATTTCTCGTTCTTGTCCTGCAAAAATAAGGATAATCAGCTAAAGGACAATTCACAAGTCATGAAATGAAGATTGTGACTGGCATCAAGAAAAGGTTTTTTCTTCCCTTTTTAAAATAAAACCTCATTTCCCAAGTCAGCGTCATGGGATTCATTATTAAGCAGTATCTGCTCAAGAGGTAACCTAAACACTTGCATTCAAAAACCTTATCCTGATACCCTTTTGCCTATAGAGCCATTTGAATCTGTGCCAGGGTATTGGCATTTAAATAAATACTACTCTGTATGTCTCATGCTTATCGTCCCAAATAGATATTGGAAAACATATTCAAGAATACTATCAGCTCCAGGAATCACTTAGGCCAATAAAAACCCCAACTAATATGCATGAAGGCAATGACATACAACAAACTTGAGCTTCACAGAGAAACAACTATTAGAAATTATGGTGTTTCACTCAACAAACACGAATCTTTTGCAGTGCAATTTAATGTACAGCTACCCCACGAGATTAGGAAACCATTTGTTTGGCAGAAATCCCAATATTCCCACATTCAGTGGCTCAGTTAGCAATTTTCACAACAGATTTAACACCTTCTAGAGCACTGGATGGCGTCTGCCAGAGATGAACTACTAAAGTAGATAAAGTCTTACTGTAAATCACCTTCCTAAATATTTTCAAGAGTAAACCTCTATGAATCTCTGCCACTTTACATCAAATGAAGATGTAGCCTTCATCAGCATCGTCTCCTCCTGCCTCAAATAAACGTCCGATGCTAGATTCTACAGAACACCTTGTTTTTCTTCCCCTGCCCTACTTTCCATCATGCCCTCTCCCATTTGGCCAAGATTAGAGAAGGAATGAAAAACCCAAAAACTAGAACATGAAGCCACTTTCCTATAAACCACCAGAACTAAATATAGAGGCAACCTTCCCAATTACTTTTAGGCATCTAAAGTGTCCAGGTTAGGGGCACAGATATCCTGCACACTCTCAGGCAGGTACTTCTTAGAGCAATTCTTGTTCACAGCGATGAATTCAGGGGATAGGCTCTTTTGAAGGAAGCAGATAAGCTGTCTAATTGAATTTTGATAGTCGGTAGAGGGAGGAAAATCTGCTGAAAGAGTTATTTTTTCCTGTTGGGTAATGTTTATAATGCCCAAGATTAAGCTAGGACAGCATTCATTCATCCATCCATCCACTTAAGAGTGCTTTATTCATTGCTGGTGGGGCAGACGTTTCTATCAGCAACACTCATTCAGATTTCTCCTGGCAAGGAGACCAGCACTGCATAACGTAGGCCAAGTCTAATAACATTTCTTTAACCAATGAGCCCACTTGCTAGAAGTCTACCTGAGTCTTTATAATCTGCTAACTAAAAAGATATCATACAACATTGTTAGCTTTAGTGGTCAGCCTTCTGCTTTCTCACCACAAATAAATGTTAACAGTAGGTTCAGCTTTAGAACCAGTTTAATTTACCAGAGATTATTTCAATCTTGTGTTTCTTCTCAATGTCACAATCAGTTTCTAGTTCAAGCTTGCCTCCAGCTATTTTGTTTTTCTAAGTATAATGCAGTAGCTTAGTAACAGCTTTGATAGATTGTGCACTGTGGATGGAAAAAACCCAACTGTAGATAAAGAAACAATCTTACTGCAATTTCTAAACAGTAACATCCATTCAGCAGTTGTCATCCCAAAGCAACAAATACAAGAAATGCAAAATCAGTGATAGCCTTGGAATCCAAAACTGCATTGCTCTCTCTGTTTTCCTGAGCTTAGACTTTCTATACTCTGAAGATATGCACACACAATAACACCTTAAAAAAAATCTCACTCTGATTGGCACCTTTTCACAGATTAAAAAAAAAAAAAAGAGTTGCAGGGAAATTATATATATTATCAGTCAGAGCATTGCTGCAATAATCCTGTATAAGCTTGCTTAAATACTGTATGTTCTGCCACATAAACTTTAATTTTTACATTGGAATCCCAGAGGCATTAATTACCATCTCACAAAGGTCTCTCCTTGAAAATGGAACAGGGATAGGATGTCAGGTCAGGAACTTCTGGATTCCATTTCTGATCCTGTCACTGATTCACTGTGTGGCATTTGGAAACTTATATAAACTCTGTTTTCTCAAAAAGGAATTAATTTCTGCCTCAGCTAAAACCTTGAAGACCATTTAATATTTACAAAACATCTGGACAATACAAAAGCTCTATATCAGCTGCAGAAAACAAAACTCCCTTCTTTTATCCAGTTAGTTATCATGTCAATATCAACATCAAAGTTTAGTAGATCTTCACACACCCCTTGTATGTATAAATGAAATTCTAATGGAAGACATGAAAATGTGTAAAGTTGTGTACAAAACTTGTTATGATACACTGCAGAAGTAGCTGCACAACCTTCCAGATGGCAGGAAATGGAAGCAGTGTTTTGGTTTTGGTTTTGAGCTAATACAAATAGTCTGAAGCTGGAAACAGAGATAATACTTCAACAGAAAATTAGCATCCAGACTGAAAAGTCAGTGGTGGTTTACAGTGAACCTATAAGTTGTCCTCACTTTGAGAAACTCAGAGGTCATCTCTGCTTTGGTAAAACACAGGCAGTTTCATATCAATACCGAGAAATGGTATCATATGTCACCAACATTATAAATCATCATATAGTTATTAATTTAGGAAGCTTTTTTTTCTCTCATGAAACATTTAACTCTCCATTTCCTCTCATAAGAAAAATACACACACGGATTTAATACCAATTATATTATTCCAATTTCATATTATTCAATTACTTTACTACGGTCAGTGCATATTTCTGTACTGGCTGGTGTAATATAACACTAGATTACCTAGCATATTTGATGACTCAATCATGCTTGTGTCTAAGTCAGTCCAATATAGCCTTTGGTCTGCATAATCAATAGTGAGGTCATTGGCACGACCCACTTTATCCACCAAAGTGATGCTGTTTGTTCCGTCCATATACGCCCGAACAATCCTAGGTTTACCTCCCCATTCAGTCCAGTACATGTATCTGCAATGAGAAGTGGAACAAAAAGACTACATCAGCTAGGTAAGATTGTGTTTAGCTGCATGCTTTCATTTTTTAAAATTTATTTTCAGTTCTTTAAAAAAATAAAAAGGAATAACCCATGTGGTTATGTACAGTATTACAGTACTCCTTTTTTAGACAAAGGCAGAAAAATATGATTGACAATTCTTAATTTTTCATTGTAACCCATAGGGTTGCGGAGCGTTTATCGTCTTTTCAAAGACTCTGAAGAAATGGAGCTATATAAACTGCCAATTAACTTGTCACGTACAAGATATGTACACAAAGCTTTGAAAAACAACACCATCCCTTACCCTTTGGTAGGATCAAGAGCCAGAGACCTTGGGTTGTCCAAGTCCTTCCACACAAGCACCTGCCTATACTGTCCATCCAGGCGGGCTACTTCAATGCGATTGGTTCCAGTATCTGCCCAGTAGAGGTTCTTTCCCATCCAGTCTACAGCCATTCCCTCAGGATAATCTAGCCCAAACTCAATCACATGTTCAACAGAGCTCCCATTCATGAAAGCTCGGCTTATGGTCTGGAAAACAATTTTGTAAAAATATTACGGCATTTACAGATACCCCACTGAAATAAAAAGGAATAATTATTATGAAGTTTAGTGTACAAAAAGAAATTAGTAAGAAAAATCAGCCCATGTTACATTTTTAAAAATAAATTTCTGTTGTCAAAAAAGATATAGCAATTCACAGGATAAAAATCCCTGAATTTTCAGAAAGCTAGTGGTTTCTGATGTGCAGTCAAAGACATCTTAAAAGGATATGATTTTCAGAAAGCACTATGTATCTGCAGATTCTTCCTTGCCCCTTCTCCCTCTCTTCTGTTTGCACACAAAAAGTGAGGGGTTTTTGATTACTTAATTCACTGTAAAGTTTTAAGTCTCAGAAACACATCTCAATTCAGAGAAATCTGAATTAAATTGTTTCTCATGATCAGTCACCTGGAGCAAGTTTGCTGATCCCATCTACATTTTAGTTACGCACACTCAACAAAACAAGTCATAGGGCAAGGACCGCGTACATATAAATATGCCACTCCCAACAAGGAGTTGCACTGAAACAACCTCCAGGTACATAACTGGTAACTTCCAGGACCAATGTACAATTACCCACCCCTGTTATCAACACTAAGCAATCATTCTACATGCCTGCTAATATTTCAGCTATTAATTTCTTAATAATTTGAGAAATGAATGTATCAGGGTGTCCTGGTCTCAGCTGGGATAGAGTTAATTGTCCTCCTAGTAGCTGGTACACTGCTATGTTTTGAGTTCAGTACGAGAAGAATGTTAGGGGTTAAATCACAACACAGGGTTAAGAGACATTTTATATTTTTAAAGGTAAATGTCAAAACCAGAAATCATGTAGTATTTTTACAGGTATAACCCACATCTCAGAAGAAGTATAATCCCTTTTTGAAAATGAGTCCTCACACAACCAGAGGCAGGAGGATATCAGGGAAGTGGTGGTCAGCAAAGGAAAGGGAGATGGCTATGGGCTCTGAAGTTACACTACCTGCTGCTAAGCTGCAGGAGTTGGGGAATGACAGGGGGAATGAAAACCCAGACATGCCAAAACATACACTGATACATATGTGAAAATACAGTATGCTGGATAATTCAGCAGGCCACAAACAAGTAAAATGTTTTCTAGTTCTGCATAGAATGAGATGGATCTATGCACTGATGCAGCTGAAGTAATGTATTTTCCACTACAGATGGTTAAGACGACCGTAGCTCCAGCTCTCCACATGCTTGCGTGAGATTTATTTAGTAACTGTGTCTGCAGTACACTAATTTATTACATTCTCACTGTTCCTGAAGGAAAGGTATCCACACCACAAGCAGCACTGTTAACGCTGAAGCACAACCCTCATTAGTCTTCACAGAGAGAGTATGGAAACTGCACGTGCCCTGCAGTCACTAAAAGTGAGCTTTTCCCTATTATGACTTAGGCACATTGGCAAGGAAACTTTAATTGCTCTTGGAAAACCTATTAAGAGGCTAAACAGAGGAATTCAGTTCCAATGAAGTGAACCTGTCATTTTTCACCATTACTTAATTCACTTCAAAAAGCAAAGTAACACTGATGAACAGCACAACTCTCACTTTAGCATGCACCTGGATGTGAACCAAACACATCACAGGAAATGTCAAACTTCTGGGGAACACATTGAGATAGAACTGGGCGCAGGCAGGGGCTTAACAGTGTGGAGGGGACTGGACAAGTTCCCTGGCCTTTTCTGTGCCAAGCTGGAGCCACAGTCTAACAGCAACCAATCCAAAGTTCACTTGCCAAATGTTAATATTGAGTAAGATTGCCTTCCAAGTCAAAACTGGAAGAGGATAGAAAGCTTGGAGGGTTGCCAAGCTCAATGTTGAAATTACTGTGTGACATGAAAACAGCTTTTCTACAATAGATACATATATGGATGCAACACATGCAGCATCCAAGACTTAGGCATTCGGTATGAGCAGACACCACTTTGGATTTTTATTTGATGCAGAAGATGCCTATCACCCAACTGTGCATTCAACAATGCAACTGTCTTCATCTCCAAGAGTCTCCTTGGATGCAATTCAATGACACCATTAGCAACTGCAGGACGCATCATGTAACAGAGACCTTTGTTAGATCAAAGTAACTACTCTGTGGCTTTATATTCAGGGAATTCACACATCAGTAATACCTTCAAACTAACATCAGTCCAATAGATTCTGTTATCAGAGACATCAAAATCCAGAGCAGATGCTTCCTTGACTCCAGTAAGAGGAATAGCAACATCATTATTATTGGTTTCAAGGGAAATCCTATGAATTGCTGCTCTGCTTGTGAAAACTAAGAAGGCTTCAGGAATGATACAAGTCTTCATGTCACTCAGCAGCTCAAGGCCAATCGGACAGGCACACCTTGTCTCCTGGGGTGTAAAGAAACACAGATGGCTGCAACCTCCGTTGTTCTCTGCACATGAATTAGTTCCTTAAAAACAAAACAAAACAAAACAGATATTGGGGCGTTGTGGATATAGGGGGGAAGGAGGAGGGGGCAAGGCTGAGCGGAAACGTAGTGTAATTATAATTTTTCAAAATAAGTTAGCACTATGGGTTGTCAACAGGGAATTCTAAAAAAAAACATTCAAAACTGTTTCTTTCCCTCTACCCAAGGATTAGGAAGTTGGTCCTATCCCTCCTATAGTACAAATAACAGCTACAAAATATGTCTTTCTAGTTTTCCCAAAGATTAAATTCCTTCACTTAAGGCAGGTAATTACATACATGTTCTGCTTGGTTATTTTTGGCCAAGTATACCATCTTTGTATCTCTTTGAAACCACCAGTTTTACAAATGTTCAATGATACAAAATGGTGAGAAGAGCTGGATAACTGCAGTTCTTTTCCAGCTGTTTAATTTAAACCTGAGAAGATTCAATAGCAGAAGCAGCTCCAACAAGATCATCACAATCTCACACTTATTTTTTCATGTGAATGACCATGGCCAGATGGGGAGGGAATGTGGAGGGGGAAGTAAGGACCAAAAGATAAATGAGTTCCTTTCTCCATCTGCTGGAACCAAGGATTTAGGTATTTAAAGACTGTAACCACAAAAAAAATCTCCAACATCAGTCTCAACCAGGTTTCTTTTAATTTTCCCTTTTTAGAACTTACATATTTCAGACTGATGCCATAACTTGCAGCTTGAGGACTTGAATATCTTTCAAGTAAAGCTTCCTGAAAGGCTGGAAATCCATGTACTGGCAGGGTGTAATTTGACAACTTACTTTATATGATTCTGTTGCAACTATGCTCAGTAATTTTAATAGCTGACCAACAAATCCGTTTACTGGTATGCCCAGACTCCAAAGTCCCAGGTAGTAGACACATCTGTGGTGAACACGCACCTCTCATGAGTTGCTACTGAAGCCAGGAGGTCCTGTGACATACTCCTCTGCAGAATGCTAGCAGAGGACCTAAAACACTGGCTGCACCTTTCAGCAGATGCAGTGTAAGAGCACGAAGCTCCAGCTGCTGAATCCATGCTATGGGCAAGATTTAATTGTTAAGATTTAGCTAAGATTTAGGTGTTAAAGTTAAGTGCCACATGCCTTGAGGCAATGTTGTAATGGCCTCTAACTCTGCCTGTACCACCCAACACAGTAAAAAGCATTCTGCTACCTGAACATCACTGGGACTTTGTACTGGAAGAAAAGAACAACAGAAAATGGAGCAATTCTGTGACTGCCAGAAGTAATGATTCCTGTAGATTGGAGGCAGGAATAAAATTCTCCTCACAAAAAATTCAAAGAGTGTAGTGGAAGCTGTAGAAGATTTATATCAAATGTCACTAAAAACTGGAAGCCCATACTTCTTTTGCAACGCTATATTTTCACAACATTACAAACAATAGGTGCAGTTTTCCTTTAAAATGATTCAAACATGAGACCACAGTTATTCTCATTACAAGCAATCACCAGTTGCTTAATGAAAGCAAGCCCATCTAGAAACTACTATAGATCCATCCTATGATTGCTCATGCTTACCAAACACTTTGGTAACACTTGTTGCTTTAAGGCCCATTAAATCTGGCAGCTGATCAATAATGATGTCTCTGCTAGCCTTTATCTTGTGAACTCTTTCAATGCTTCGTCTCTGCCAGTCAGTCCAGTAGATGTAATCTCCCAGCAGCGTGAACCCAAATATATGTGGAAGCTTATCTTCTAGGAGGGTTTTCCTCATTGTTCCATCAATGTTTATGACCTATGGGATGCATGAGAAAAAAGGAAAAAATAATCTGCTTTAATGTGGGTACAACTAAAATGGCATTATCAATCATATTTTGACAAGTCCTCTATTTTTGCACAAGAACCCCCTGAAATTCACAGCATGCTTCTTTCAAAAAGAATGTACCTCTAGGTTTGTTGAAAGATAAATATATTGGAATGACAAGACTGAAAGTAGCTTATCTCACCCCTTCTCCACTGAAAACCCTAAGCAACATGAATTTAACTTGCATCAGTTCAAACCTGCAAAGACCACAGCAAAGGGAGTGGTTTTGGGGATGGGAGTGACGTTCAGGAGATTTTTGGTCTTCATTCATGTCTTCGTCTCACTACTGAACTCTCTCCCCAGAAACAAGGGATTGCTGGAGTGACATTCAGCACTCAATCATGGAGAACAGAGGCCATCAGAATTCTTTCAGGGCACAACAAGGCCATGTAGAATCTGCACTTTCTGGAATTTCAGTTTTTTACTATAAAAGAATTAAGTTTTTCTCACTCTTGTGTTAAGCAAGATCTTTAAGATGTAGAGTAAGTATTGACTTACATAAACTTGTATTCCTAAACCTGCAGAGAAAGCAGAATAGTACTGGAGATGGGATAAGCCCCACAGATATATATACACGCTATTGGTTTATTATTTCATAAGCAATTACTACAACGATCTCATGCTACCCCACTTTGCTTGGCCTAAGGAAAGAGATTCATATAGTCTGACCCTGATCAAGAATCACTGAGCAAGATAGGAAATTAAAATGTCCACATACAATTTCCCATACCACATGCCTAAAGTCACCCCCACCTACTACACAAACTGCAATAATCTTTTCAATCATCCAGACACCTCTTACCCATGGCAAAGAGTGTATATTTTTAAGACTCAGGCAAAATATTTATCTGACAAATCCCCAGATTATTCCCCATCCTACTTCTTGCAATTGGTAGCTGCAATATAACTGCAATATTTTTAAGGTGCTACTTGAAAATTTATACTGTAAGCAGCATCAAGTTCAGTATCATATTAAAACAAAAACAAAAGACCACAACTTAAGACAATTTATTTTTCAATGTGATTCAATCAAATCTCCATTTGTTGCTAGAAACGCTTCAAAGATGGACAACTGCTGTGCTTTAATTTAGGCTACTGTGGCCTGTGATAGGGGTTTTAAATAGTCTCCTCTTTACATTTGTTTATTCAGGCTCAAAATACTAAACCTGTACCTTGTAGGCGATTAAGCTGCCTTCACTGTACAATGCTTCTATTTTCTTGTGATTTAAAGACAGCTATGGTCATTTCAATATTGTATTCCCTGACTTTTAAATTGCTAAATGTTCAAGCAATATTTATTTCTTATTAAAGAATGTCTAAAACTTAAATGCAATGTAATATTAAACCATTAAGTGCCTAACAATATTGTGGGCAGTCAAAATCAACCATCGGGAGGAAATAGTTAGTGACCTAATATGCCATCTGGACACTCACAAGTCTATGGGACCAGATGGGATCCATCCAAGAATACTGAGGGAGCTGGCAGAGGAGCTTGCCAAGCCAATCTCCATCATTTATCAGCAATCCTGGTCAACAGGGGAGGTCCCAGATGACTGGAGGCTTGCCAATGTGATGCCCATTTACAAGAAGGGTCAGAGGGAGGATCCGGGGAACTACAGGCCTGTCAGCCTGACCTCAGTACCAGGAAAGATTATGGAGCAGTTCATCTTGAGTGCGCTCACATGGCATGTGCAGGACAAACAGGGGATCAGGCCCAGCCAGCACGGGTTCATGAAAGGCAGGTCCTGCTTGACCAACCCGCCTAGAGGATGAGGGAAAGGCTGTGGATGTTGCCTACCTGGACTTTAGTAAAGACTTTTGACACTGTCTCTCATGGCATACTCCTTGAGAAGCTGGCAGCTCATGGCTTCGACAAGTGTACTCTTCACTGGGTAAAAAACTGGCTGGATGGACGAGCCCAGAGGGTGGTGGTGAATGGGGTGAAATCCAGTTGGCAGTGGGTCACAATGGTGTTCCCCAGGGCTCAGTATTGGGACGAGTTCTGTTTAATATCGTTAACAGTGAGGGGGGATCGAGTGCACCCTCAGTAAGTTTGCAGATGACACCAAGTTGGGAGAGAGGGTTGATCTGGTGGAGGGTAGGAAGGCTCTACAGAGGGATCTGGACAGGTTGGATCGATGGGCTGAGGCCAACTGTATGAGGTTCAACAAGGCCAAGTGCTGGGTCCTGCACTTGGGTCACAACAACCCCATGCAGCGCTACAGGTTTGGGGAAGAGTGGCTGCAAAGCTGCCCGGCAGAAAAAGACCTGGGGGTGCTGGTTGACAGCCGGCTGAATACGAGCCAGCAGTGTGCCCGGGTGGTTAAGGCGGCCAACGGCATCCTGGCCTGTATCAGAAATAGTGTGGCCAGCAGGAGCAGGGAGGTGATTGTCCTCCTGTACTCGGCACTGGTGAGGCTGCACCTTGAGTACTGTGTTCAGTTTTGGGCCCCTCACTACAGGAAAGACATGGAGGTGCTGGAGCGTGTCCAGAGAAGGGCAACGGAGCTGGTGAGGGGCCTGGAGCACAAGTCTTATGAGGAGCGGCTGAGGGAACTGGGGTTGTTTAGCCTGGAGAAAAGGAGGCTGAGGGGAGACCTTATCACTCTCTACAACTACCTGAAAGGAGGTTGTAGTGAGGTGGGTGTCAGTCTCTTCTGTCAGGTGGATGGTGATAGGACAAGAGGAAATATTGCGCCAAGGGGAGGTTTAGATGGGATATTAGGAAAAATTTCTTCACTGAAAGGGTTATCAAGCATTGGAACAGGCTGCCCAGGGAAGTGCTTGAGTCACCATCCTTAGAGGTATTCAAAAAGCGCGTAGACAAGGCACTTCAGGACATGGTTTAGTAGGCATGGTTGATGGTTGGACTCAGTGATCTTGAAGGTCTTTTCCAACCTAAATTATTCAGTTTTACCACAATTTAATACAGATATAATAAAACAGTAAGTTGTAAGGCTCTGTCCATACATGGTAAGCAGCAGAAGCACCTACGATTTCTTTTTTTAAGATGACCAATGACAATCACCACAACTTACTAAATTAGCATGTGAATTTCAGTACGTTCATGCACACCCATGGGAGATATTCAAATAAATTAAAAAATGAAATCTCTACTTTGAAATCTTATAATACTTTACAAATTTGTGAAAACAACATGCATTATTACTGTGACACAGTTAATTTGGGCACAACATCTCCCCTTTAGAGAAACACAAATAAGATGTGGTCACCAATTTTACTACATGAATTTTACCTGAAAAAAAATCTTAAATCCTAGCACACTGAATTGGGTTTGTGTGGTAAGGTTTTGGTAGCAGGGGGGCTACAGGCGTGGCTTCTGTGAGAAGCTGCTGGAAGCTTCCCCTGTGTCCAACAGAGCCAATGCCAGCCAGCTCCAAGATGGATCCGCTGCTGGCCAAGGCTGAGCCCATCAGAGATAGTGGTAGTGCCTCTGGGAGAATGTATTTAAGAAGGGGAAAAAAGTCACTGCCTAACAAACTGAAGCTGGACAGAGGAGTGAGGACATGTGAGAGAAACAACCCTGTGGACACTAAGGTCAGTGAAGAAGGAGGGGGAGGAGATGCTCCAGGCGCTGGAGCAGAGATTCCCCTGCAGCCCATGGTGGGGAAGACCATGGTGAGGCAGGCTGTCCCACTGCAGCTCATGGAGGTCCACGGTGGAGCAGATATCCACCTGCAGCCCATGGAGGACCCCACGCCGGAGCAGGTGGGTGCCCAAAGGAGGCTGTGACCCTGTGGGAAGCCCGCGCTGGAGCAGGCTCCTGGCAGGACCGGTGGAGAGAGGAGCCCATGCTGGAGCAGTTCGTGAAGAACTGCAGCCTGTGGGAAGGACCCACGTTGAAGAAGTTCGCGAAGAACTGTCTCCTGTGGGAGGGACCCCACGCTGGAACAGGGCAAGAGTGAGGAGTCCTCCCCTTGAGGAGGAAGGAGCGGCAGAGACAATGTATGATGAACTGACCCCAACCCCCATTCCCCATCCCCCTGTGCCGCTGGAGGGGAGGAGGTGGAGAAAATCAGGAGTGAAGTTGAGCCGGGAAGAAGGGAGGGGTGGGGGGAAGGTGTTTCAAGATTTGGGTTTATTTCTTATTATCCTAGTCTGATTTGATTGGTAATAAATTAATTTTCCCCAAATTGAGTCTGTTTTGCCCATGATGGTAATCGGTGAGTGATCTCTCCGTGTCCTTATCTTGACCCACGAGCCTTTCATTATATTTTCTCTCTCCTGTCCAGCTGAGGAGGGGGAGTAATAGAGCAGCTTTGGTGCGCACCTGGCATCCAGCTAGGGTCAACTCACCACACACACGGGACACACACTACATCTTCCAGGCACCACCAGCCTAGCAGCAGAGATGCGCAGTCAACTACTGCATCCTATATTTACCTATGCTGTACACAAAAATCATCGCTATAACACAGTCTATCTTGCAACACTAGAGTGCAGATGTCTTAAACCACTGAGAAAAACAACTTCACAAGAACTTTAAGACTATCTAGTAGCTTATGTGAAATTGAACACATGCTACAAAGGTAAACTTCTGGATTCCTTCCATACAAAAAGCCTCCTGCTGGAGACAGTTAAAAATAACTGTCATTCCTGAAAACTAAGTTTCAGAGGAGTTTTGTGTCAGCCCATCAACCTCCGATTCTTTTACTACTTGATGAAGTACCAGAGACTGAAGATTAATGTCTTTTTATTTTGTTAAACTAAATAGAGTATACTGGGGAAAAAAAAAAAAAGACGACTGTATCTGTGGTTAAAAGCCAAATGGTTCTGCAATTATCTCATTACATCATGTCCAGACAAACCCCAAATGCTCACTTATTTAAAACAGTATCAATCCCACAGGCAGTACTGCAGGTTCAAAAGTTCATCATGCATACTCAGGTGCTGGAGCCAAACTGGTACCACACTAAGTAAACAAGACACCATTTCCTTTACAACAATGCATCAGCAGGATGGTGATCAAACTACCACATTTCCAACTACTTTTACAGACATGGACAGTAAAAGTATAATTCAAACACTAGAGCTGCTGACTAAAATACACCAGACAAAGATTGGATCCAAGGATGCAGAAACACACATTATTTAAATCCATGTGCACCTCTGGATGTTGCAGATGAACTTCATGAACCTCATGAAGTTCAAGAAGGCCAAGTGCAAGGTCCTGCACCTGGGTCTGGGCAATCCCAAGCACAAATACAGGCTGGGCAATGAGTGGATTGAGCAGCCCTGCCGAGAAGGACTTGGGGATACTGGTGGACAAAAAATTGGACATGAGCTGTCAAATGTGCACTTGCAGCTCAGAAAGCCAATCATGTCCTGGGCTGCATAAGAAGCAGTGTGGCTGGCAGTCAAGGGAAGCGATTCTCCCCCTCTACGCTGCTTTTGTGAGACCCTACCTACAGTACTGCATCCAGCTCTGGAGTTCCCAGTACAAGACAGACAGGGACCTGTTAGAGTGAGTCCAGAGAAGGGCCACAAAAATGATCTGAGGGCTGGAAGACTTCTGCTATGAAGAAAGGCTGAAGAGTTGGGATTGTTCAGCCTGGAGAAGAGAAGGCTCTAGGAAGACCTTATTGCAGTATTCCTACATTATATGGCTGTTCAAGCATAGTGGGAATGGAGATCCAAAATGTGGAATCAGATAGCAATAAAATACTTAATGACTTATATTTTGGCTAAGTCGATGGAATAAATGTTTGCTCTCTGCCTCTGAAACATCCCTCCCCAGAATCCTGTGGGCAGAACACCTACGAATCCAAGCAGGCTTCCCTTGCATGCAGAAGGGCAGCTCTGACTTGGAGGATTTTTCTGTGCCATGGGCAATCAAGCCTTCTTAGTGGTAGCTAATTCATGGCAACAGGCAGGAAACACTAACTAACCATGAGACCATCTTCTAGTACCATCTAGGGCAAAGCCTGAACAGCGAGCTGTCGCATGCAGTTCAATACAGGTACATATACATGGTCTTTACTTCAAATTTTGCTGCCAACCATCTTCCCAGAGATCTACCTCTACTCTAGCATATTAACTGAAACCATGAGGATCCAAAATAAAACCCTACAAACAGGCCTCACAATATGGCCAAAAGCACAACTCCTTTCACTAAAAAGGCACAGCTAATAAAATACCGTATTAAATCATCATTTAATATCTGAAATGGTGTGTAGCCAGCCAACTGCAGCCAATGGGAAGCTGTTATGGTGCATTCTTTATCATTTAGCACAAAGAGATTAGCATAGGCTTTTTTCTACTCAGGGTTTTCATCCTCTTTCTATAACTGATAAATAGATCTCGACTTGGGTCAAAGGATAAATGCAACACTAAATCTGTTGTGCTTTCCATACGAAACACTGAAAGCTCCCCTTGAACAGAGGCACACACTAAAAGTCCCTGATTAGTCTTAAGACTTCAATGACAAATCTCCTAACAAGGCATCACTAAGCTCAGCTAAAATCTGTTGTGGGCAAAATGAAATCAACATCAAACACCTTAATGAACCGAATTACACAAAAACCATGATAAGGTGTGATTTTTTTTTTTTAGATGCTGCTACAGTGTATGCAAAATAATTTAACAAATATTTCCAAATATAACACTCAAAAGCTCTTGGCTCTTTGAAGAAGATTAAAGTAAAACAATGCAATTAAATTCTACACATCAGCATGATTCATATAGTCAAGTTATATTTCAGGTGCATCTGTGAAAAAACCAACTATTCAGCATACATATAGGATGTCTTTTGACAGAACAGCAAAGAGAACACTTTGCTCCTATATTTAATTCATTAAGATAAAACAAAATTTATTCAACTGCTACAGACAAAACTGTAGTCAAATGGAAACCAGTTCTTGGGCTGAGCTAAATCACTATGTGAGCAGTAAGCAGACATAGCAGGTTGGCAACAGTAAAATGACATGACTGCCATATTATTAGGAGACCCACGTGGTGGGCTTGTGGATCTATGACTCTTCTCTTGTGGATCTATTCCTCTTCAACTGTGGAAGAGGTGAGCTACACTTTCTTTTGCTGTGAGGGTGACTGAGAACTGAAACAGGCTGCCCAGGGAGGTTGTGGAGTCTCCATCCTTGGAGGTATTCAAAAACCATCTGGTCACAGTCTTGGGCTTCTGGCTGCAGATGGCCCTGTCTGAGCAGGGGCGTTGGACCAGATGACCTCCAGAGGTCCCTTCCAACCTCAACCAGCCTGTGATTCTATGAATGGCTTCTAACAATTCTCACCAGAAGACTCTAAAAAAGGCATCTTGAGTGAAAAATGTCAAGTCTTCTTTGGCTGGAGAAAGAAATTGTGAGACAAATCATGTGGATGGCAGTCAACAGGGAGAGAAAAAGACAAAGAAAAATGGAGAGAAGTAGAAAACTCGAGAGGGTAAAGAAGCCTGTCCCAAAAAGAGAAGAATGAAGCAGCTGTGAGCAGTCTGTACCACAGTCTATATTCAGCTGAGTATAAGCCATTCGTTAACATTTCCAACAGCTGAAACACAACCACCTTTCATCAGTGCTTTGGGATAAAAGTGAACTCCTGTTTTTTTTCTGGTCTGAAGGGCCTTGATGCCAGGCATGTATTGGCAGACACTGGCAAGCAGAAAAGAGAATAACATGAAAACAAACAGTACCAGAACCCATATATCAAAAAAGGGTGGGGGTGGGCAGACAACAGACATATCTGGCCATTTTCCACAAAAAAAGACTACATGAGTCTCTTAGCAATCTGTTACCTCAAACACTTGAGTAAGACTCAAGAATTTAGAAAACAGTTCCTCTTTGTTCTCAATAATTTCTGTCCACCTTGACGGTATTTAGGCTACCTGGTAAAAGCTGCCTCATAAATAAAATTCATCAGGTTTCTATTGTCATTATATTTCATAGATTAATCCTACATGTACTATTGTGGTTGTTCTTTCAGGTCATTCTCATTGCAGGTAAGTTTTGATGTTGATGTACATTTTCATTATTATTTTCTGAACTTTCACATTGCTTAGGTGTTGGTTGCCAATTGCAAACTATCAGCACCCACCTACCTTTAGAATAATCTATGAACCAAGACAGCAGGGAGAATGAATCTATACAACATCATGAGTGAAACACCCCTACTGAACTGTGGATAACAATTTGCCATTTGCAAATACACAGTGACACACCACCACTCTTTTCTTACATATTCTTCTCCTTTCTCTAAGAGACATTTCCTCATTTCTCACTGCAGAACATGTCATTTTAGCTTGTTGAGGATACAGCATGACAAGATACTTCTCTATGGCTACACACAAAGGTCATATTTTCATGCATAATACAAAAGCTACTATGAGATGCTGAGTAAAGAGAATTCCAAGGAGGATTATCAAATGTCAGTACTCTTTTTTGGCAACCTTCCCTCACAAGTACCTTTACAGCCTCCTACAGCTAAAGCATGGTAGTAATGACAAACCATCCCTGCTGCTAGGCTCTATCTTGCAGCTGTGGCAGTATGCTATGGCTGGTAGGGCAGCGATGCCTGTCCTAGAGACACGCAAAGTAGCTGGTGTGTAATACCAAATTAAAGCCATTGGTAAAAGAGCCCGCACTCAAACTTTTTCTGATAGTCTTACACACACACAAAAAAAATTCTCAACAATCTAGCAATGTCGGCTTCTTGACGGGATACTCGAAAACTGTTTGTTCTAAATGCAATGACTCCAGCACATTTTCTTTATCCATTTGTTCTGTTTCAAACAGATTAAAATCTACACTTACAGATTAATGTAAGAGAGTTAAGTAGTGACTTGTTAAAAAAAACCCAACCTAACCACCTACAAAGATGCCAAATGAACAGAGTGTAAATTTACATTATGAAAAATAGTAGTTTACAGTCATCTCCCATTTTCTCTGGGAATAATATAAACAAAATACATTCTTATTCTTGTGTTCATATTATCACTGTGTGAAGTGGTTATTTATCTGCAGTGTTGATCTGTTCGTATTTTTCCATATCAAATCACCACTACACCTGATTTTCTCCTAGGACTTAACAAAATCTTATTAGTTCCAGAGAGCATACTGCATTTTCAGACAGACTTTTGAAAACACGAGCACATCTAATAAGCTCTAACAGACAGTGATCAATGGATAAATTTCTTCTTGTTGGAAAGGTTGTGTTAACATGACTGTGATTTTGAACCTGCTTATATTTTATAAACCTCATCTAGGAGTAGCTAATGTTCTCCGTATGAGGTACACCAGCCTGGTATTTCCAGAACTTTGCTCTGCTTACAGAATATCAAAGGCTTAAGAGTGCAGCTGGTCAATTCTGCAACTTGTCTCAGAAGCAGAAACATGATGGTATGCTTCGGAACACCTTAACTAGGGAAAAAGTTAAACACAAACATTCTTAAAATAATTTATGGCAACTGGTGGCTAGACCCTAAAGTATAGAGGATCTACTGAATTAGTATTTCAGTTTTATTTTTAGGTAGAAGTTGCTTATTTAATACACTTTAGGGAAATTTTATCTTCTGTAAATACTTTCTCATTCTTAAGTGTTGACCACCATGAGTTAAGTTTAAAGGGGCATGTAACAACTCTGAAATTTAGCTAACATCCACTATGAAAACAATACACCTTTCCAACTTCTAGTTAACTAGCCTGGGACAGGTGAAGAAGAATTTTTACAATAATATTTTTAAAACACACCTATCTTAATTTTTCTCACTTCTCTCCTGATTTCCCTTTTCTTCAAAGGGATTTGAAAAGTCCGGTGAGATCTTTACCCTCTCCTTTCCAAATCCAAACATCTTCCCAACTCTATAGACAGCTAGAAGTCTGTGAAAATAGCACATCATATAAATATTTAACATGTTGTACTCCTGCTGATGAAACTGGGACTGCAAGCACATTTATAAGCTACATGTATGTCGTGGTTTCAGCCCAGCCGGTAACAAAGGACCATGCAGCCGCTCACTCACTCCTCCCGCCCCCCTCCGGTGGGATAGGGAGGAGAATCGGAGGAGAGAAAAGAAAAAAAAAAAAACCAAAAACCTGGAACCTCGAGGGCTAAGCTAAAGGCAGTTTACTGGGACAACACACAAAAAAAGAGAAGTTACAACAACAACAACGGTACTAATAAAAGAATATACAAAAGGAGTGATGCACAGTGCAACTGCTCACCACCCGGGACCCGACGCTCCGCTACTTCCCCCACGAAAGTCGAGAGAGCTCCCCCCGGCCTGCTCCCCATTTATATACTGAGCATGATGTCACATGGTATGGAATAGCTCCTGGGCCAGTTCAGGTCAGCTGCCCCGGCTATGCCCCCCACCTCCCACGTTCCTGTAAAAATTAACTGTATCCCAGCTGAACCCAGGACATTATCCACCCCTTATTCTATACCATCTACATCATGCCCAGATCTTACATTTTCCAATTAACCACTACCACTTTCCTTGTCTTATATATATATGTATATGGACCCCCCCCCCAAATAGTATTCCCTTAGTCTATGGGCTATCCCTCTAATGTGCCCATCAATTTTATTTAGTCCATGACTTTGGGGCTCCATCTGTTGTAACAGTCCTTCAGGATAGGAGAGATGGTGTGAGGTGTTGTGTTGTTGTATGCTGCCTCTGGAACTTGTGGCTGGTACACTTGGTGCAACCCACACCCTTGGTCTGCAGGTCAAAGATGTTGATCTCGGGGAAATTGCTGGGCACCAGTTCAAGTTCTATCACTGTTGTACTTGGCTCAGTTTCAAAGTCCATCCTGCAGTCATTTGGGTAATTCTTACAGTAATACCCTTGATATGGCATATAGACACTGTAGATACAATGACATACATTGGCAGGTTATTTAGCAGTTAAATATCATACAGCCTAATTCACTGGCCATTCTCTCCCAAAATCAAATCTCCCTGAGGTACACATCAAACTTCCCCATCCTTCTGCATCACTCACCAGGTGTACCCAGGTCCTTGAGCAAAAACAATCCCTTGGATGGGTTTGCCTCTGCTTGAGGGAGGACTAACCCAGACTGTCTTTCCTAACATACTCCTCATGTGCACTACAGGGACTTTATCCCCTTCTACAGTATGTGGAAGTCTTGGTTGGGCGGGGCCAGCCCAATTGGCAGATCCTCTAGTATTAACTAACCAGGTGGCTTTTGTTAAATGTGTATCCCAGTGTTTGAAAGTTCCCCCCCCTCATTGCTCTCAATGTAGTTTTCAGCAGTCCATTGTTATCGTTCGATTTTTCCGGGGGCTGGTGCGTGATAAGGGACGTGATATACCCACTCAATGCCATGTTCTTTGGCCCAGGTGTCTATGAGGTTGTTTCGGAAATGAGTCCCATTGTCTGACTCGATTCTTTCTGGGGTGCCGTGTTGCCATAAAACTTTCTCTTCAAGGCCCAGGATAGTGTTCTGGGCAGTGGCGTGGGACACAGGGTATGTTTCCAGCCATCCAGTGGTTGCTTCCACCATTGTAAGCACATGGCACTTGCCTTGGCGGGTTCGTGGGAGTGTGATATAGTCAATCTGCCAGGCCTCCCCCTGTTTATATTTCAGCCATCGCCCTCCATACGACAGGGGTTTTAGCCGCTTGGCTTGCTTAATTGCAGCACATGTTTCACATTCATGGATGACCTGTGCGATAGTGTCCATGGTCAAGTCCACCCCTCGATCACGAGCACATCTATATGTTGCATCTCTTCCCTGATGGCCTGAGGTATCGTGGGCCCACTGAACCATAAATAGCTCACCCCCATGTTGCCAGTCCAGGTCCACCTGAGACACTTCAATCTTGGCGGCCTGATCTGCCTGCTGGTTGTTTTGATGTTCTTCAGTGGCCCGACTCTTGGGTACATGAGCATCTATGTGATGTACTTTTACCACTAGCTTCTCTATCCGAACAGCGATATCTTGCCACAGCACGGCAGCCCAAATGGGTTTACCTCTGCGCTGCCAGTTGCCCTTCTTCCATTGCTGTAGCCACCGCCACAGGGCATTTGCCACCATCCATGAGTCAGCATAGAGATAGAGCACTGGCCACTTCTCTCTTTCAGCAACGTCTAACACTAGCTGGATGGCTTTCACCTCTGCAAACTGACTCAATTCACCTTCTCCTTCAGCAGTTTCTGCGACTAGTCGCGTAGGACTCCATACAGCGGCCTTCCACCTCTGATGCTTTCCCACAATGCGACAGGACCCATCAGTGAACAGGGCATGTTGCCTCTCATTTTCTGGCAGTTTATTATACAGCGGGGCCTCTTCAGCACGTGTCACCTCCTCCTCTGGCAACATTCCAAAATCTTTGCCTTCTGGCCAGTCTGTGATCACTTCTAAAATTCCTGGGCGACTGGGGTTTCCTATGCAAGCCCGTTGTGTGATCAGTGCGGCCCACTTACTCCACGTGGCATCAGCCGCGTGATGTGTAGAGGAGACCCTCCCTTTGAACATCCAGCCCAGCACTGGCAGTCGGGGTGCTAAGAGGAGCTGTGTTTCAGTACCAACCACTTCTGAGGCGGCTCAAACTCCTTCATATGCTGCCAATATCTCTTTTTCAGTTGGAGTATAGCGAGCCTCGGATCCTCTGTATCCCCGACTCCAAAACCCCAGGGGTTGGCCTCGGGTCTCCCCAGGTGCTTTCTGCCAAAGGCTCCAGGTAGGGCCATTCTCCCCAGCTGCAGTGTAGAGCACATTTTTAACATCTTGTCCTGCCCAGACTGGCCCAAGAGCTACTGCATGAACAATCTCCTGCTTAATTTGTTCAAAGGCTTGTCGTTGCTCAGGCCCCCATTTAAAATCATTCTTCTTCCAGGTAACTTGGTAGAGAGGACTTACAATTTGACTGTAATTTGGAATATGCATTCTCCAAAAGCCCACAACACCTAAGAAAGCCTGCGTTTCCTTTTTATTAGTCAGTGGGGACATAGCTGCTATTTTGTTGATCACATCCATAGGGATCTGACAACGCCCGTCTTGCCATTTTAATCCTAAGAACTGGATCTCCTGTGCAGGTCCCTTGACCTTACTTTCTTTTATGGCAAAACCAGCCTTCAAAAGGATTTGGATTATTTTCTTCCCTTTCTCAAAAACTTCTTCTGCCGTGTTGTCCCATACGATGATGTCTTCATTCAGCCCACGATAATCTACTGTTAGTCTCCATTCCCCATTAGATTTCCGCATGGGCCATATGGGGCTATTAAAGGGTGAGTGAGTCTTGCTGATCACTCCTTGGCTCTCCAGTTGGCAAATCAGCTTATGGATGGGGATCAGGGAGTCTCAGTTGGTGCGATATTGCCGCCGGTGCACCATCGTGATAGCAATTGGCGCCTGTTGTTCTTCAACCTTCAGCAACCCCACAACCGAAGGGTCTTGGGAGAGACCAGGCAGGGTAGACAGCTGTTCAATCTCCTCCGTCTCCAATGCAGCTATACCAAAGGCCCAACGGTACCCTTTTGGGTCCTTGAAATACCCCCTCCTGAGATAATCTATACCAAGGATGCATGGGGCCTCTGGGCCAGTCACAATGGGGTGTTTATGCCACTCATTCCCGGTTAGACTCATTTCAGCTTCCAATTCGGTTAGCTCTTGGGATCCCCCTGTCACACCAGAGATACAGATGGGTTCTGCCCCTTTACAACTTGATGGCATTAGGGTGCATTGTGCACCAGTGTCTACTAGAGCCTTATATTCCTGTGGGTCTGATGTGCCAGGCCATCGAATCCACACTGTCCAGTAGACTCGGTTGTCCCTCTCCTCCACCTGGCTGGAGGCAGGGCCCCTCTAATCCTGGTTAGAATATCCGTTACTCACTTTTCGCACATGTGAATCAGAAGTCCCTTCAAGAGGATCAGAAATGAGATCAGCCCATCTACTGCATCTGGGGGGACTGCTCACGGGAAACTGGAGCAGCAGTTTTCCAAGAAGAATCCTCTTTTCTGGTTGCTTTTTCTCGCAACTCCCATACCCGTGCATCCAGGACTGAGGTAGGTTTTCCATCCCACTTCCTCATGCCCTCTCCATGGTCACACAGGGAAAAACACAGGTTAGCCCGTCGTGTGTACTTTTCTCTCTCCTCTCTCTTGGGCAGAGGAATGCTTACTCCCAATAGCTGTGATGCGGGCCTGTACAGGTGGGGAGAAGGACATATCCACTTTGAATTGCTGGAACTCTCGGGACAATTCCTCTACAGCCAACACAGGCCCGTAGGGAGGAAGAGAGACTTCCTTTGTATTGCCGGAGTTGGACAGCCAATTCATCTACCGTTTGTCCATAGCCTTCTTTCCAGGACATTACCGCCAATGAGTTGGCATAGGTTGGTGGTGCACTTTGTAGAAACTTCCGCCACATCGGTTGTGTGCATTGGACTTCATCTGGATCTGTGGGTGACTTGCGCATTTTCTGGGTCATTATAAATCACCTCCAGCACGGCTAATTCCCTCAGGTACTGGATACCTCTCTCCATGGTGGTCCACTTGCCTTGGTGACATGTAACTTCATCCCTGAAGGGGTATCTTTCCTTTACACCTAACAGAAGTCGCCTCCAGAGGCTGAGGACTTATGTTTTTCTCCCAATCGCCTTGTCGATGCCCCCTTCCCTAGACAGAGATCCCAACTGCTTGGCTTCCTTACCCTCTAATTCCAAACTACTGGCCCCATTATCCCAGCATCGGAGCAGCCAGGTAACAATGTGCTCACCTGGGTGGCAGCTAAAATCTTTTCGCATGTCACACAACTCACTCAGGGAGAGATCGGGTGATTATTTCAGGTTCTGCCTCTTCCTCCTGTTCTCGTGATGACCCTGGTTCATCCATCTCTCACTAAGCGAACTGATTTCTTTGTGTGTTTCTTTTCTGTACAGGGGCGACTGACACTGGCACAGGTTGGTTCTCTGGTTTAGCTGCAGTATCCGTCACCGGGGTTGGGGTAGCCACGCTGCCTGCTGCCGGGGTTGGGGTAGCCACGGTGCATGTTGTCCTGTTTTCCATCTTTTCCCCCTTTTCCCCCTGAGGGTGCTGCCTAATATCAAGCAGTGTTTGGTAGATACTGGCCAAGGCCCAGCACAGTGCAGCGAGTTGTACGTCTTCGGAATAGCCACAGCATATTTCTTTCAAATATTCTACCACTTCATGAGGGTTCTGTAGTTGTTTGGGAGTGAACTTCCAAGCCACTGGAGGTGAGAAGTTCTCTAGATACCTGCCCATATCCTCCCACATGCCGTGCCACCCATGAATATCCAGCTTTGGGGCAGATCTCTGGGTGGTACTCTTAAAGAGCCTTTTTGTAGCCCTAAACAAGACGTGAAACATATTCAGGAGGCATAGCACTAACAGCACACTGGCTTGCGCATCCCAAGGATATTCAAAATTCTCCAAAGCTGTTGTAATTAGTCGGAAGGAGAGAAGGGAGGGGAACGGATGGGGGGAAGTATCCCCCCCTAGCTTCCCCATGGATTGGGTGTAATTACCAATAAAATCCGATAGAAGGTGCCCAAAGTATGGAAATGATATCACTGCCTCATACAGATACCAGCTTAACCTCATGACCAGTGATGTAATCATTTCACAAGGCGACCTTGCCCAGTACAGCAAAATGATAATCCCAGTCACTCTCCCAGAGGTGATAAACGTAACTACAGGCAATACATAGAGCATATAGGAACTTACAGAACGCCACCACGTAAACAAATGAACCAACATTGTGACTAACATCTATTTATCTAATATAAGAAATGTGTATGACAAATTTGTTTCAACACGCTCTGGCCAGATCTGTCGTTATCTCAACCCTTCGTGCCCCATGTTGGGCGCCAAAAAAGGACTGTCGTGGTTCCAGCCCAGCCGGTAACAAAGGACCACGCGGCCGCTCGCTCACTCCTCCCGCCCCCCTCCGGTGGGATAAGGAGGAGACAGAGGAGACAAAAGGAAAAAAAAAAAACCAAAAAACTGGAACCTCGAGGGTTGAGATAAAGGCAGTTTACTGGGTGTGAAATGTGTTCATCTGATTCGTGTCAATATAAACAATGCTAGGGCCGCATAATAAAATGTGACCCTCACTGTATATGTAATCTTTAACCATTTTGTTGGTCCTCGTATAACTGCAGGCCTGGAGGAGACAGATGATATGTATATAGTTCTTTTTTGCCAGCCCAAAACCGGTTTTGTTGTTAACTGCATAGTGTTAAACAAGAGATCTTAGGGGAGAATTGAGGCATTTATCATAGTATTAAGCGAGGTTATGAACGGGGTGATCTTTAGTATGTATAAATAGAGGGTGTGTATAAATAGAGGGTGTATTGAAATGGCAGTGTATGGGCAATTTGTTGTATGCATTTGTTGAGGGGGAGGTGTCTGTTGTGAACTTGCTTGGGTTCTGGTGACCGCAGCTGGTGCTGTGCAGGGTGTCGGCTGTTGCACAGGTTGTCTGCCCTGGTGCCGAGCAGTGGGGAGCTTGGTCGGAGATACATTGTATAGATACATTGTATAGAAGACCCCTCAGCCAATGAGGAGAGTTCGAGAAGTTTCTAGGAGAACTACTGCACCTGCACAACCAGGAGGTGGAGAGTGTTTTAGAAGAACACACCTAGTATGAATATGTAACTAATCTTAGACTATAAAAGAAGCTGGGTTGTTTTTCACAGCACGCGTCTTGGTAGAGCGGAGGCTACCGGTGCACCCAGTGCTGTTTGCTTGCCTTTATTCATTTAATAAATTGTAAACTTTGATTGGAATCCTGTTTGAGACTAAATTCATTTATCATACTGGGACAACACAAAAAAAGTTACAACAACAACAACGGTACTAATGAAAGAGTATACAAAAGGAGTGATGCACAGTGCACCACTCATCACCCGGAACACGACGCTCCGCCACTTCCCCCACGAAAGTCGAGAGAGCTCCCCCCAGCCCACTCCCCATTTATATACTGAGCATGATGTCACATGGTATGGAATAGCTCCTGGGCCAGGTCAGGTCAGCTGCCCTGGCTATGCCCCCCCCCCCATCTCCCAGGTTCCTGTAAAAATTAACTCTATTCCAGCTGAACCCAGGACAATGTACAACAGGAAGGAAAGACAAAAAAATAAAATAATGAGCTTGATATGAGAAAAAATTTGTGGTAAAATTTTGAGTCCCAAAATCAAATCAGCAATTTCAGTAGCTAACTAGAATTCCTTAAAAAGTCAAAAGGATGTCAAGAATAACAGTTATACTTGATCTTAAAGTAGAAAGTGGCATCAGTGCTGGTCAACCTTTCCAAAGAAAAGACTTGCCTCCTGTCCAATGTTACCATGCTAACATTAACTTGCAATGAAATAAAAATTAAGCTAAATGTAGTATTTACTACTCCTATTTTCCTCCTTTTTGTTTGCTTACCCAAATATACATGGATTTTAAATTTTTTTAAAAATCATCTTTTATCTTACGGACAATGAGAGGTCAGTGAACAATTGATTGAGAAACACTGGTCTAGTCATGACCCCCTCTTGTGGTCTTTCCATCTCTGTTTTACATACAATGCTAGGTCTCATGCAGTCAATCCCTGTCCAGTGGAATTATCAGAAGCCGCTCGTAACTCTTCACATATTCTTTATACTGTGATAGGCACGCACAGTGCTTCAGAGAGACAAACAATGAATCCTTTATGCTTGAAGTCACCAGAAGTGTCACACATGGAAATTCCATGGCAAGTCAAAGGTTAAAAGAATACACCCTAGATTAGTTGGCGTGGCCATCTATTCATGGCACTGCACCTTGAAGAATGGATGCTTTTTTCCTCATTTGATAATGGATTGGCCAAGTCTCATGTACCTCCCTTAGTTATTCCTCAGAAATTGAATCAAAGTTCTCTCATTAAACAAATATTTCTGTCAAAGGAAGACAGATGAAATACTAATCCCATACAAATATAACCAAAGGAAGCAGGCATAGAATGCCTACTTGGAGGCAGGCAATTAAAGTCTAAGGACTCCTGCATGTATCTACAAATGTTCATTCAGTTCCTCATCTCATGAAGGCTCCTCGCCCAAGTAAACAGCAAATTCTGACCATGATTCCCTCCTATTTGTACTGTTTATAGAAACACTGCATTAGCCTAATCCAACAAATCCAGTCTTACATACCACCATGTGGGCTGCATGTCAACAAAGCTCAAATAAAAGCCATGCACGGAAACCTAAACTAGGTTGTCCACAGTTAGCTGGAGTACCAACACCTGTACAGAGCCCAGGCTAAGATACTGTGCTAACACAAGTACATTGCTAGCTCCTGCAGAACTAAGCCAGGTACCTCAGCACAGCAAATTCTGACACATGCAAGCCCTCTCACAGCTGAAATGCATCTGCTGGAAGAACAGATCATGGCAAGACTTCTCCTGCCTTGATAAGATGCCTGCACTCCACTGTCACTTGGGATAAGCAATACTATCAGTCATATTTATTTGAGACACTATTAGTATTCGTAAGTTATGCAAGGTAGCATTCAGAGAATTTATCAACAAAATGTAGTTACCGAATGGTCTCCAGTCCCTGCAAATGATTAAAAAGGCAAAACACATAACTTTTGGTCAGCACAATCTTGACCTGTTTTCAAATAAAGCTACCCTTCCTTCTCAGGCCAAAGCCTGTCAGGACAGACAGACCCTTAGAGGATGTTCTGAAGCTCAGCCCATTAGGTTCACCACAGGAAACCAAGTGCCACACAGCCCTGTCTCCGACGATTGCGGTACAGAATGTGTTCTGTGGTGTTGCATAGGGAGGGTCCCAGTACTTCTGCAGCCAAAACTCAAACTCTCTTGGGGGGTAAATGTAATGCAGAAAGATGCTCCATCACATTGCTCTCTTCAGTAGCCCTCTCTGGATGTCAGACCATCAGTTGAATTGCTCAGAATGTTACATTTTTCACATAGGTCTTAGAATTGTATGAGCTAAGTGTTCCACCCCAGTTCTTAAACAGCTTTTTCACCAGATGAGCTCAGTGTACTTGAACAAAAAGGAAAATAGCACCATCCTATTCTCCCGATAGGAGAACAGAGGCATAAGAAAGAAGCTGCCTTGAATCATCAAGTGACACTGAGAACTCAAGAGACTCAAGGGCCAACCTAACACTGGATTCACCACACCACAGTGCCTCCCTTCCCATGCTCAGGCAAGTGAGAGCATTTGCCAGGTGGAATAACCTTTCAACTGAGGTTAATGTGCAATATTTTCCACTTACTGGAAGAAAAAGAAATGAATAAATAGCCTCCCCACCACTCATATACAGGGCTGGTTTCACTCAAGAGAATATAAATTCTTCAGTCCATATCACACGGCTTATTTTCAATCCAAGGCCCTAGGCCTAATCAGCAGAGAGTGAGAGATGTGTAGAAGGCTCCTGAGAGTAGATCAAACTCCACAGTATGAAATAGTGGAGTCAAGAGTTTAGCAGAAATTTAGGATGACCTTTTAGCTTACAAGGCAGATCTTTTAGGGTATGATTCCCTGTACCCCAGCATAAGTAATTAAAAGAGGTATATTTGGCATCTACTGATAGGAGAAGAGCAAACATACACAATGTCTTCAGGAAGTTAGCTACCGTCAACTGAAACTTGCATGCTGCTTCTCTGCCTTCATTAGGCTGGTCTAAGATCATAATTAACAACTCCACTCCAAAAGAAAAGTCCCTATGAGTCCCTTCTATTCAAAATAGAGCGGTTAATTCAGGTATCGGGAGGATGGTTTGGTTTTACAGCTCAAATACTAGACAAAGATGGATCCCTGTGCGTAACCTCAAGTAAGTCACCAAATATTATTTCTCCATGTGCATAACAGGGATAAAATTTCTCCCTCTTTTCCGAACCCTGCCTTGTCTGTTCAAACTGCTTCTCAATACCAAAGAAAGGAGCCAAGCTAATATATCTTTCAGAACACAGCTTAAAATTTCGCAGGCAGTGCTGCTCAGGCCAGTTCAAGCAGATGCCACCTTACCTCTGGCCCCTCATTCCCCTATTCACCTTCTTGCCATGTCAGCACAACTACTTGTGTGGCACAAAACGTATCAGACAAAAATATAAACCTTTTCAGCTGGTTGTTTTTCAGCTGGATCAGTTCCCTGCTCTGGTTTTCCACGTGGCTGCACAGACTGCTATGCCAGCCAGAACAGAGCAGGAGCACACTGTGAGAGAGGGAGGGCAGGGACCGCCTGCAGGCACAGATGCAAAGAACTTGTCTAACACCATCTTCAGGGAAGTAGTAGACCCACAAGAAAAGTATGTCTTTATAGTGTGCCTCACTAGGTAACAAAAGGATTTCTTTCCATTGGAAACAGTAGGAGTGATTTTATACTTAAAATTAATTGGGGGACATATTCTAAAATAATACATACATTAAATAATTGAAGACTTATAGTTTATATAGTTTATAATTGTACCTTAAAGGGCTGACAGTTGATTAGAAACAAATCATAAAGCTTGTGCTCTCTTATTCCTATGCAAATGCCCCAAAAGCTGATATTTAATGTGAAACCAGCACTATTTGAAGACACTCAATCCTAGGTAAAAGGGGCAACATACAGTCTGCGCATGTGACTGAGTCACCCACAGGGCATGTCTGCAAAGCCAAGCAATAAAAACTGACCCAACAGCAGCTCTCACCTGTGATCTGCCCACTAATCACTCTCCTGTAATAACAAAAATCCAAACCTCCAGGCTCACTTTCCAATTAGTATATGTGAAAGGTGAGGAGCCTGATGACAGGGGAAAAGAGCACAGTTTTTTCACCCTGAACTTGGAGAGGACGCAAGGATTCTACCTGCTTGCATTCCAAGTTTTATCTTTCTGCCCTGTATTCCCTTGACCTTGCAAACACTGGATTGGAGCAAAACCTCAACTTTCCAAACAGAGATTGCAACACAATGCTTCTAAGCCTGGAAAGGTTCAGCAGAAAATCAGGATTCAATTTTAAAGGGGTGGGGAGGGAAATGTATGTGAATTTGAACTATAAATTTTTTAAAAGAATTCATTAATGACAGTATTTCCCTCCCTGAAGGCTGGCACAACTGAAAACCTGATATTACAAGAGACTGGGCTTACAAGAAAAGGACATTGAAACACCAGTAGCTATATTTTTATGGTTTTGGATTTGAGGGCTTGTTTTCAGAAGGATGGTTATTTCTAAAATAGTTGTTTGTGTAGCATACAAGCAACTGCAACCATGGCAGCCCAAGCTAGAGCAACAGTGATGGAGTAGTAGATTAAAAAATAAAGCATTTCAGGTGAGCCACAAATACACTGCTCTAACAGTAGATTTTAGTACAGGTAAAGGGCAAAGACAGAAATACGCTGATCACTAAACTCTTAGCTCTCAGGCACCCAAACTATATGGATCAATTGTTGCCCTACCATGTCAAGGGAAAACCCCTGAGCTTAAAAATATTTGAAAGATGAGAAAGTAGTTCAGGTAAATAGTGTATGCATATCCAGCTTTTCCTCTTCTGCAGATACCTGTTTTGGTTCACTGTTGGAGTCTGATACTATGAGTAGATGGACTTTAGCCTGACCCCAGATGCCCTTTTTTAAGTTCTAACTCGATAATGTAATAGGAAGTCCTGAAAGGAACAAGAAGTAAAAGTTGACTTAGAAAGAAAGACTGGAAATGATCATCTGAGCAAAGTGTTTCCTACGTTCTGATCCTAATTAGGAGGGGAAGAATCTCCAAATTAGAATCCTCTCTGCCCCTGAGCCCCAGTATGATTTTAGCAGTACTCACGCTCTCAAATAAAAGACAGGGACCACAGGAGATAATCAGCTGCACCCCCTTGTCCTTGCCCAGATGTTATTAATGCCTCTTCAAACAATGTGACTCTCAAGTACAAGAAGACAGACAGTTGGAATTGATTAATGCAAACCCAAAGCTGCATCTCTCATTAGTAGTAGGCAGAGTTTGCATCTAGACTGGATGTGACACTTCTGGTTCATAATACTTTCAATTGATAGAAAAGTAAGAGGTGGAAAGGAAGGGAGAATTGGAGACAAATGCAAATACTGTACAACAGTAAAGGCTTTGGAAGAACTCTGCCAAACAAGATATGCACATACAACAGTGAGCACAACAGCATTCAACTTGGATGCAAGTTTTACCTGCTACTGTAACATAAAGGCATAACCCTACTACAGCACTTATTTGTGTGAGTATCTGTAAGAATATATGGCATTACACTGCCTTTTTTTTTTCCGAAAGCAGCATAAAAGCATGTATTCTAAATTAAACAAAAATATTTGCAGTCATATTATTGGTGTACTTTCCAATATTCCTACAGAAAGCTTACAAATTAATCAGAAACACATGCTTAAGCTTTATTTAAACCTGCTGGAACTTCAGAAAACAATAAAAAAAGCTTAAAGGTAAGCTGCCTATGAAAACACACAAAAAATCTAAAATTCTGCATGAAATTCCTGAAATAAGCATTTATTTTGAAACAAAAAAAGTAAACAATCACCAATATAAGGTTACTTCTGAACAAGGATTTGAACCACAAATACTTAAATTTGCAAACAAAATATACTAATTTAATTTAATCGTAAAGGCAATTTATTCAATATATGTTACAGATAATTATTTTAACCTTGTTAAAATAGTCAAATTTCACATACTATAAATTATAAACTGCAAAAAGGCAGACAAGCACGAGGCCATTTTAAACTCAGCTTCTTTCGCTGGTCTCATCCATTAAGATGAATGATATTAGGGTTTAGCTTTAATTGGAAATGACAGTGTTTACTAACATTTCATAGAAATCCCCAGCTAATTTAACTGCCAGGCTGGTTCCTTGAATTCTAAAACATTAATCTGATCCTGAGGGATGGACAATATAATTTAAGTCATTGTACAAGGAGGGCTGGATCACTCCTGATCTTGCTTGAGTAACACAGAAGAATTCACCTCTCCTGTGTTCAGTTCCAACCTAGGTATGTCAGCCTTGCCTGAACCAAAGCTTCAAAAAGAAAGCAGCAGTTCATTTCAGTACAGACAATGAAGGCAATACAACCTTTTTTTCATTTTTTTAAACAAGGAATTAGAGAAGCCTATTCTCAGCTCAGAAGAGGTCAATGGCACAACCAAAAGATGTTGCAGGGGTATTCACAGCAGTCCACTTAGGAATCAGGTATCTAATATCAGAAATACAGAATAATAAAGAAATAATAAAGAAATCACATTCTACTGGAAAATGAATCTAAAAGCTGGTTCTGTGAAAACAGTTACATAGTCAAAGAATGTTTTCCTGAAAATATTTTTGTGTAAAAAAAAATCTTACCATTTTCCAGCCAAGAAAAACTGAAGTATGGTAATTCAAACAGTACTATTTCTTCTAAAGTTAGTACCCCTAGAAACGTGTATTAAGATTTCCAATTTCCTTTGCTCGCTTCTTTCAGAGGTATGTGAAGGCAAGAAACTAATTCTCCCGGCTCTTGTTGCTACGAGTGCAAAACTATTTTATATGCTTCCTAGGACACAGTTCTTCAATCCAATTCTCCTCTTGCTTTGCAGTAAGAGCTACAAAAGCCAGCGTCGTTCAACAGGTATCCATGAGAAGGTTTAAGTCTTTTTCCCCCCAGGTGAATGCCTGGCTCCACATACTTGAGAAAACTGAAGCCAGAGGTAAAGGTTTAAGACTCTTATTCACCACTATCAACATAAGCTGAGGCTGTAATTTTATTATACAATAGACCTGCAACTTTATGATCAATTCAAGCCACTGAAAGAGATGGTCCAAGAACCTTCCCTACACATCAGCTTTTGCAGCTCATCTCATTTCCTTCTCTGCCAGCATATCCATTTCTGTGGCTGTACAGTCAGCTAGACCAAGGATTTGATTCAGGGTAAAACTAATTTCTTTTCCTGTCCTCTCTCAGCTATAGTCCTGACTTAAACCAATCTCAACAATTTGGTGTAAATCTGGTTTGAAGGCTTTTGTCTCCAAATCAGAAATGCCATGGCCACCTGAAGCAAAGTGCTCTTATGAATTTTTTCCACTAATTTTACTCAGAAAGCACTGAAGGGCTAGGTTTGTATCAGTTTTATACCACATGCACTGTCTTCCCACAGCTGCCATAATAAGGGATTTACAGCAGTGTTGCGTGCTTTCAATAACGCACGAGGAAGATGGCACTCCTACCTGACCCAGGATATATGCTATCAGGTGACCTGTGGCCTCTGTGACTCAAGTTCAACTGAAGAAACACTTTAAAGCTGTAGGTAGCAAGGAAACCTAAGAGTGAGCCACTCTGAGGCACAAGAACGGCACCCTCTTCTCCTGGCATTCCAGCTTCAGCCTTGCAAAACAACTGGGTGTTGTCAACCGCTTAAAATTATACAAATAGGGTAAAGAACTATATATATTGACCACTAGTTTATTTTTGCGGGTGTAATGCACTCTACAACATATATTTATATTTTTCTTGATTACCTGTGGACAAAACAGTCGCACAGAACTTGAAGCACACATAATACTACTTTTTCATTTATCCTTTTCTGCAATAAGGTCAATGACATGGTCAGCCCCATGTTACATTGAACACAATTCTACGAAGTATGTACCAACATATGTCTGCAGTTTCTTCAAGCCCTTCTGCCAATCCTGTGATCCCTTACCTGTAATTAAATTGTGTTTGGATGTTCATTCAAAGGTTGTACATGAAGGCTGGAGAATCATGCTGACAGGAACTTGGTAAAGTTCAACAAGGAGAACTGTAAGTCCTGCACCTGGGGAGAAACAAACCCACAGCACCTATATATGCTGGGGGCCACCCAGCTGGAAAGCAGCTTGGCAGAAAAGGACCTGGGGGTCCTGGTGGACACCAAGTTGAATATGAGCCAGCAGTGTGCCCTTGCTGCAAAGAAAGCTAATGGTATTCTGGGCTGCCTCAGGAGGAGTGTTGCCAGCAGGTCAAGGGAGGTGATGCTTCTCCTCTGCTCAGCACTGGTGAGGCTACACCTGTAGTACTGTGTCCAGTTCTGGGCTCCTCAGCACAAAAGAGATGTGGACGTGTTGGTGTGAGTCTAACAAAGGACTAGGAAGATGATTAAGAGACTGGAGCATCTCTCTTATGAGAAAATGCTGAGAGACCTGGGCCTGTTTAGACTGGAGAAGAGAAGGCTCAGGGGGAAATCTCATGAATGCAGGTAAATACCTGCAGGAAGAGTGTAAAAAAGGTGGAGTCAGGCTCTTTTCAGTGGCACCCAGTGACAGGACCAGAGGCAATGGGCACAGATTGAAACACAGGAGGTTCCCTCTGAATATCAGGAAATACTTTTTTTACTGTGAGGGGGACCGAGCCCTGGCACAGGTTGCCCAGGGAGGCTGTGGAGTCTCCACCCTTGGAGATGGAGATATTCCAAAGTCATCTTGTCCTGCGCAACCAAAAAGTCATGGTCCTAGGCAACCAGTTCTAGGTGGCCCTGCTTGAGCACAGGGGCTGAACGTGACGACCTCCAGAGGTCCCTTCCCACCTCAACCATTCTGTGATTCTGTGTGACTGCTGTTTTGTGAAGCCTTTTGATTCTAAAAAATAAGCAGAGATGAGTGCTTCCCACCTCCATTATTTGCACTCCATCTTGTACCCTGTAAATTCCCTCCACGTTGTGGTCTCCAGCACATATGGAATGCATTGCAAACAGACAATCCGCCAGCTGTGGTGGCAACTGAGAACCACAATGCTGTTATAAAACAAGAAACTTCAATCCCAGTTTTGGTGCAATTATGTTAATAAGCCTCAAGCAACCATAACAACAAAAAATATTCTCTGCTTTTTCTTTAGATTGATTTAATTAGATTTAAAAAAAAGCTGCACCTTGGTAAGTTAAGTTACAGAACTTCTAATTTTTCTTCTACATAAAAAAACTAATCTTTTAAAACCTTGTTTTATAAGGTAAACTTAGATTTCAGATATATTTCTGGGCATTGTTTAAAACATATGTATTGTTAACAATATATTCTTTCTGTTTGGTTTTGCTACACGTTATTACCAACTCATAGGTGTAAAGTCCCCCATATGTAGCCAGAAGCTGCATCTTTCTAGATAGTGTTTGTAAGCATAATTTAAAATAATAATCCCATAATAGATGATACACTCACTCCTGAAATCTTATTTCCCTTCACAGTCCTCCATCTTTTCATACACTTGAACCATTTAGTAGTAGAAGAGGAAGAACCTCTGCAGTATTATCACAGATTTAATCAAGACTTCCTTTTTGTCAGGTCTATGTGGTTCCATTCAATTAAAAAAGTCACCTTATCACATTAGAAAAAAACTGAGGAATTGTTGATGCAGTTGGGCAAACCTGCATGCCACATGTCAGACTAGCAGGATACTTCACACCAAGGATGTCCTGGATCTAAAAGTCATTTTGCGATTGTGATGAAAAAACCTCTTGATGACAATAGACTGGTACCATAGAGAAAAACAAACATATTTCTCTCAGTACTGCGTGGGCTCAGGAGACTTAGTTTGAGACAAGGGTATCAGACCCAGCTTTTGAAAGATCAGAAATCAGATTACTAGTTAACAGATATTTCTCAGATATATCACTATCCCCCTGCATTTATTTTACATTAAATTTAGGAAAGCACTTGTATACTCTAAGTTTGCCCTTCCTAGAGCTTGTGGTTAATGAAAGCAAGTGACTTAGCTGCCCTGTGATGCGAATTATAGAAAAAGCACATGACTGGGGGGGAAGGAGAGCTTCCTAACACAAGATCATGGTTTCACTGGCTCCCAGTGCCCTGTTCACTGCACTACAGGACTTATTTTCCCCAGTATCTGCAGGCTTATGCACCTCCTTTAAGTATAAACTTGTGGACAACATAAAAGTGTTTCTCCTTTAAGAAGAGGTCTATTTTTATAAGGGAACAAACATACTTTAAAAAAAAAAAGTGTAACATCTGATTTTGGTGTTGCATTTGCCATGTTCTCTTCGTAAACTGTACTGGGTGAGTATCCGAGCTACTTTTTTGGTTGTTTAGTCAAGATGCAGTCTTCCTCAACATACCACAGCTAATATTCCACTCATTCCTTCAGCCAACTTTAAAACAAAGCAGCTCATAAAAAGGCTAGACAGTCTGTTTCAGTTACCTTCTGCCTTTTCATTTAAGAAGTCTGCTGCAAAAGCACACCAGCTATTCAGAATGAGATGCTATGCTGCATTCATACTCCACATGTATAAATCATTCCCTCCAGCCTCTCACCCAAGGGTCAAGTCCAGCTCCAGAGAACGCTGGCTGAGGTCCACCTCTCAGGAATCGTGCCACCTGCAGGCCTCTAGGTATAAGGCTGCCAGTACCAGCTGAAATACGCTAATGGGCTGTGGAGACACCCTGTCTACCCTTTACCAGAGATCTCTGCCAACCCCACATGGTATTAATCTCTCATTTAGCAACCTCAGTAGTTGCCAATGTTTTTTGTTTTCATTATAATCTCCCCCAAGTTTGCAGGCCTGCAAAAAGACCTGGTTTCAGTTTTCATGGACACAAATATTGAACTTCTTTTCTAAAGTTAGATTTAAACTTTGGCTCAAAGTTTAGAGCCCCAACACTTGTGAAGCATTCTGCCCCTGTTCCAAAAAGGGCTCAGCATTCCTGCTTTAGCTTCAGCTATCCTTTTGATCTTGTACCTTGCACAGCACTTCTGGCTTTAAAGTTGCTGTACCATTCAGTGGAAAGCACAGAATGAAAGGATGTAAGAGTTTCAGGGATGAGACTGGCATCATCAAAGAGCTAGGTCCTGAGATGTCCACCTGCACATCTGGTTATTGTGGGTTTGTTTATTTATTTATAATTATTTATTTATAATTAACTGAAAGGGATTAATTTCTACACACCATTTCACCAGTAGTGGTTTACAACTCCATTGTAAAACACTCTGAAATAGCTATAAAAACAAACAGCTGCAAAACCAAAAAAACCCCACACCCCTAATTGCAGTAAAGTGGCCATGAAGGCAATCTCCAATCAGACAAACCATTCAGAAAGCTCTCTGGGGACCAAAAAACCCCCCCAAAACCCCACTTCTCTAAATAGCTAAGGCTAAAATACAATTTCTAAGGCCTCCACTACCCCATGGGAAGGAAAAACCTACAGCCAGCTGTATCTTGATATAGTTCTGCTTAGCACCGTTCATAGAGAGAAAACAAATATCTGTAATTAATCCCTGATGTGAGCTTTAACAGTGATACACATCAACATCAGAATTCCTTCCTTTAAAAAGAAGAAAGTCATCGTATCATGTAGCCTTCCAGCAGTTAAGTTTACCTGATGCAATATTTTCCACTGAGGCATTCCTAGTGCCTTCACCATTGCTGACAGAACAATGTCAATGGGAAGTTGCAAGCCGAAGACCACCTAATACAGACTTCTACTCTGACACAGACTAAAAAACCAGCATAAGTAATTTCCACTGTGATATTTAATTTCAATCATCTGAATTTTGGAAAGAGGAAGTTGGCTTGTATGTTCAGAAACAAAGAATAATTAGAGCCATACTTGTGTGTGTGAGCAGACACTTGGATGCGTTCTGCTGATAAATGCATTTGAAATATGGCTGCCCCATGCCACATGAAAATAATCTGTAGATAGGCACAGGTATCAGACAAGGCAACTGAGGACCAGAGATTTAGCCCCAGAAAATAGTAAATATCTTGCACTACAGCTCCTCCATGTTCTGGTGTGTCCTTACCCATAGAGCAGAGAATTCTCAAAGTAGCTGTGCAGCATCAATAACCCCTGGGTAGTTTGGTGCCATTGTCAGTGGCACAGATGCATAATTTTTTTTTCTTTCTGCAGATCCAGGCTCAAATTTAAACATCAGCAACACAGTTTCGTTGTTTTCTAGATTCCATTCTAACATGGCGAGTTGTGGTCACCGCTCAGGAAGAGCTCAAGATGGGACCTGGTTAGTTTGCAGTCTCCGAGAGGGACCAGCAGATAGGTGCTTCCAGTTTTGGGGAGAAGGAAAGAGGGGGTTTTTGCCAGTTTACTGCAAGCAACACCCAGTCAGAACTGTGGGATCCAACTGTGCTCACCTCGACTTCTGAGAGCCACAAGATCCTTCTCCTCTTCACCAAATCACTTCTGATATGACCAGGATCCACATTACCTCCTCAGCCAGAGTAAAAGGAGGAGTTGTGTGGAATTTGTGTCCCAGCAGAGCTCAAGGGAGAGAAGCAAAGCAGAACCAGAGTGACAGATGCCAAGGTGACCAACAAAAATGACCCTACCCGTCTGGCTGAGGCAGAGAAGATAAAGACACAAAGACAGACTGCCATATGCTAAGCAGCTGCAGTTCTGTCTAGTTTGGGGATCAGCAGACCTACTGGACCTGCCTTTCAGCAGATGCCATCTCCTGAAGAATGGGCTGCATAACAGGACAAAGAAGGGCTGCTTCTGTGAAAATAGTTTATTGACCTGATGGGAAAGGTAAGGCCATCTTTAAGGGACAAGGATGAGGATCAATATACACGGAGGCTGTACGTACTCTGTAATGTTGGAAGGCTTTTCTTCCTTCAGACAGAGGAGAGACACTCGGAGTAGGTAGGGAGGTAAGTGTCATGTAGCTGGAGCAGGGAAATCATAATGTTCGTAATTCCTCTAGGAGTTCTTCCATAAATTGGGATGAAACACATTTTAAACACGCATAACTCCCTCTTCTGCTTCACAGGATGTCTGCATACACAGCTACTAAGACATTAATGTGCCCTCAGGTCTTGTAGCAGGTTACAGAAATTATCATCGCTGTACCTACCTATTAAATGGTAACTGGGGGAAGTTTCTGGCCTTAGTCTTCACTTACCAAAGAGGGTACAAAAATCCTGATTTCCCAGTGCACTGGTACACCAGTTCCACACTTGATGTTTGTTTATTGAAGCAGGGTAGGTAGAAATAAAGGACAAAAGGGGAAGCATGTAAGATACATCCAAATTCCCCATATTTAAGAGATGCATTAGAAAGCTGAGAAAGCAAGCAAGGAAAAAGAATGACCCCCTGCTTTGTTCTGATAAACAAGAACTTGACTAGGTCAACACAGGTTTTAACACCTAAGCTAAAGAATGGGAACAACTTCTTCAAGAACGGGATTAAACAAATGATCTTGTCAGCATGGAGAAGTGGTGGAAAGGAAAGGACAGAACAGAATGTGGTTGGAACACAGCCAACATTAAATATTTATTAAAGAACCTTAAAACAAGTGCTGAATCACTAATTGCACCTGCAGTGATAACACTCATCACTTTCTCCAAATCCCATCCCTTCTTCTGATTCTACAAATTTCTGGAAACACAAACCTTCTGTTTTACTCCATGCATGGAAGAAATGGGATGCTAGAATGGGAAGACTTCTTCCTTTTTTTCTGCTACTGGCCATCTGCAAGACTGAACTAGTCTCTTCATTTCAATGCCTCTGTCTCTCCCTCTCCCCTTTTGTTCTGTCTATTTAGCTTTGGGGCTTGGTGGGTGGCTGCTTGGGTGTTGTGGTGGGGTTTTTTTGTTGTTTGGGGTTTTTTTGTAACTTATATTTTGCATTTTACTTAAATGTTCAGCTCTTAAGAGACACTGACTGGGTGGGAATCTTGGCTTAAATTATAATGTAAATGTTTCAAGTGTTCTGGGTTTCAGAGAAATTTTTAAAAAATGTAACCTGAATCCCTGAAAGGCTTAAAAAAAAAAGGGCAAAAGGCAAGTTATAAAAAGTCATTTTAAGTGCCCATTTTTAAGCAGATCTTTAGGGAGAAGGGCTGTTTCATGCATTAGCTGCACTGCCTGGGGCAATGGGACAAACCCATCGTCTGGATTTACTAATACTGGAACAGCCACACACTGTGTTTTCAGGCTGTGACTGGCATTAGCAAGATTCACGGTCTCCATTAGCAATAAATAAATTAAAAAAAATAAATTCACTTTGTCCCTATCAGGAACTTTCTCATGAAAGTACACCTTGAGTAAGGGCTGAGAAAGAGTTTCAGGATCTAGCTACATGTATGCGTGTGCATATGTATAAACACAGATATATACATACATACATATATATTTGTATGTGTGTGCATGTAAGTGCATATGTGTTTGTTTCTAATATGTTTTCAGAAATCCTGTTTCCTGTTGGAAGATTCAAGGACATGAATAACCCACCCATGAACAAATCAGTTACATATTCGTCACTTCTCAAGCCAAATTTTACTGGTGATATATAATGAGATTTTACATACTTTGTGCCTCATTGACTAATTAGATCAATGCAGGCTACTCCCCTTGTCCCTCCCTTTTTGTAGTAGGGACTTTCATTGCCTGTAGCTACACAAGTGTGGTTGCTTTTGCCAAATACTTGGAGATACTGCTAATGGCTTCATTTGAACTCCGCATTGCTGCATATTAGCATGGAGGAGTGGGGGCGGGGGGGGATGTATTTTAATCCATATTGTGATTGCTTTGATGTTGTCTGTAATGAGGAACATGTTTTTATTTATACATTTCAGAGCTGTTATAGAAATTTGTGCTTCCCAAAGGATTAGATTTCCACTATCAAACAAATACAGTGTATACTTAGAAGAAGGGGGAGGCTAACTAGAGGTCAATTTTCTACTCACAAACTACAGTGCTTAGCACCTTTCATAGTTCTTTCCATCCAGGGATCCAAACACTTTGTACAGAAAGCTATCAGTTATCCCCACCTTACATGCAAGGAAACTGAGTCAGGACACTGCCACACACTGCTGTACGTCACGTGGGTGGTTAATGCGGCACTAGTAGAGTCACAGGACCGACCGACTGCTGCCTCCAAATTGACACTGCCACTCACATATTTTGAAAAGCACAGGTACTACCAGAAATAAGGATCCATAATTTTCACATCTCTGACAGGTAGTGCATAAGAGGGCAGAAAGAACAAAGTTGAGGGGAAGGTTTGGCTGAAGAAGTTTTTAAAAGGAATACAAAAAATTTAACCAGGGGAATATGTATGGGTCCTGTTACTCCTGCTTCCAAATGCCGAGACCACAAACTACAGCACTACTTTTTTCTCCCTTCAGAAGCTCAAAGTCCACGTACAAATTATTACACTCTTGAAATTAGGCATTTATGCCAGAAGCAAGAATGAAACTGTACCTCTACAATACAGAAGAATGATATCTCATAATCTCCAAGGTAAAGTACTTAGTACCCAAGATAGAGATGACTGTTTTGGGGAAAAAAAACCCACATTATTAAATGAAGTTTCTGGTGCAGTTCACTTACATGTAAATTAAAGCCTGAGTACCAGGTCTTACTGTGTGAAAGCCTGGAAAATGAATCTGTCTTGCCAAAGTAAGTTTTACCTCCCAGTTGTCACTTTGAGAGTGCTGCAGGGGCTTTTATCATTTCAGTTTCACAAATTAGCCTCATTTAAACATTTAATTTTAACATGAGGATCTTTTAAAATTACAGTATCTGACCACTTGCAATGGGAGAATAGCTTTTCAGAGTACTTTGTGGACACTCCAGAGCTGCTTTTTCAGAATGAAACTTCTGCTTGGGAGTACATCTTTGTCTCTTCATATTTATTCAGTGTTTTGTTTTGACCAATTTAGTTGTTTATGATCATTATAGTATTCTGGTGGAAAAAAATTACGATGGTGAAAGTGGAGGCGAAGGAGAGTGACAGTGTAACAACACTTCAGATCTGGCAGAAAAGGCACTTTTACAGACCTTTCAGCATCTTCTGAAAACAGATTCACTGCAGAACTACAGAAGGAAGGGGACTCATAGGTAATACATGGAGAACCTGGATGCTCCTGGCCACCAGAACTCCACTCTTCACTCATGGGTGTGTGAGAAAACTGGAGTTTTTCACTGACCCAGTGAATGGTACATATTCTGAGCACTCTTTAGACACTAAGAAAGTTGCTGCAATTGCTCATTTATTTAAGGAATGCAAACCCCATCTGAATAAAATCTCCCAGTACTGCTGCTGGAAAGGACTAAACTGTATTATTCTCACGTGACCCAACTGAACAAGATGAGGTGGCACTGCACCTCATTGGAGCAGAGGGTAAGGACAGATGGACACCCACCCAGTCTGGCATGCCTGGCACTGTGGTAACGCCAGCTGAGCACACAGGGTTTTACCTGCTACAGAGAATGGCTTAAGGCCATGCCTGAGCCTTAGTTCCCAGCTCACTGTCAAGCAAGTATGACAAGCCAGGTCACAAGGATGTTGCAGACAACCCTGTGTGTCAGCAGAGGTACAAACTCATGGAAGACCTCTCCCCTGATTTCATTTAACAAGGCTGAAAACCAGAGAGAGTAATCTAAACAGACCAAAATAATCAATTTTCTACTCCAAGTTACTGGGTTGACATGAAAGAACAGCATTTATAACAACCGTTCCGTGCATCTATTGGAAACATATGCTTTTTCTGAGCCTGAGGACATGGGAGGAGGCAGCCACTGTAACTACAAAAATATCAGTTTCCTGTTTAAATTTGGGACCGTATTTAGACTTGATGGCTTATTGTCCGAGAGGTTTCTCTGGACAGAGGGAAGGTTGGTTTGTTTGTTTGTATTAGGGATAAGGCATTTTCCTGATTGGGATCACAGTGTTTACATTTGTCAACGTTATGCTGATTGTGAGTTTAAAAAAAAAAAAAAAAAAAAATCAACTAATTTACTCAAACACTGCCTGTGGTGAATTTGTTCAGTACATCCAATCCCAATTCCTTTTTTAAAAGAATTGGTCATTTCAACATGCAAAATATTCGAAATTTTGGGAATGCCTGGTCTATGCAGCTGTTATATAGTAAACTATTAGATACTCAAAGGAAGTTCCTCTCAAAAAGGAAGCTGAAGCTGGTTTGATCAGAAATAGGAGACTCTCCGTGACCTCCCACTGCCTGTATCTTAATGCCAATGTGCGAGTTCCAACTGTATATTCAACACAAGAGACTTAGACTACCCCTTGACCGTGAACAGCTGGCACTGCCCACTCAGTTGGTTCTCTAAGGAACTGTCAAAAGCAGCTGCAACATGGAGAAAAAAAATACTTGCAAAAAGCTAGGGTGAAAACTTTCATCCACTTATTTGGAAAGATACCAGGGTGAGAAGCTGACAAGCGACATGCTTTTGGCTTGTCTAGTACTCACCTCTCCAAAGCAGAAGAAATCTAAGAACTTATTGAAATGAATTTCATTTCACTCTTTGCTAGGGTCTCTAATGGAGAAGCTCGAGTCCATTTACTTTAAAGCATCAAGGCTGAAAAAGACAGAAGTTCTCAAGTTGATTCACCAATGGATTAGTTGCTCAGAAACTCAAAGAAGGGCAAAGACCTGGATGTTATCAGAATAAACTGAGCCTCATCTGCTGACATAAACTTGTCAGATGTTAATAAAGTATATAGATGCATAGGACCTCTTCACTCTATCTATGCCTCTCCTCCAAATGTTTCAGCATGTAAACACTGAAAACCAAAGCGCATTTGTACCAAGTTTAATTTGGAGAAAAAGAAATTCTCTCAACTATTCCAGCATTCATTCATAGCATGAGGTATCCCCCTCCACTTTGGAGACCGGACTGATCTGACATGTTTAAGAACTTAAGTCTGTTGCTCCAAAACCAAATTATTTGTGTCTTATTATCAGTCTGTAGCAGCAAATTATCTTTGATCTCAGCCCATCCTCCCCTTCCCAAACCTCACTGGCAAGCTTTTCTCTTTTGAGAACCATTTGCTGTGTGTTTTCACAAGATCTAAGCAAGCTGGGATATTCACCAACAAAAACAACTTTAACTTTGCATTGACAAAGCTGTCCTGTGCTATCAGGTGCCCTATTATAATCACAAGTTCAAACTTTCAAAAGCCAGGAAATAGATAATGAAGGCACAAACTGATGCAACCTTTACTTTGTTCTTAGAAAGGGTAAGTAACAGCTAGCATCGATTTCCATACATTGTAGCACAATCAACAGGTTACTGGTAACTATGAAAATGAAGGAAAAAACGGCTAGTTCTCTTGTAGATCCTTCCCATCTCAGAAAACAAGAAAAAAAACAGGTAAGAAGCTCTTGACTGCACAAGGGTGGCATCAAGTGCACTGGTTGCGTGGAACAAATGGGATTCCTCCTCCCTGTGAACTGTCTCCATAGCAGGAACAACCAGGTGACAGACAAGGTAGAACTGTTGTGAGGGTGTTAAGCTCACACCAAAAGGAGATCCTGTTAATGCCTAAGCACCATACAAAGTCTCCATACCCACATTCCATAATGCCATGAATGCAAAGTGTCAAAGACAAGGAGAAGACATTCCTCTTGCTGCCTGTACGGCCATGCCAGAAGCCTGTAGATAAAACAAGACAAAAGGCAAATGCTTGTACCAAGAACAATTTTGACATTTGGTCTGCTACTGAGTCCCTGAAGGTGGATTCATGAGATCAGAACATTAAAAGCGTAAGACAATACATAGGGAGGAAAGAGCAGGGGCCAAAGGAGACGCAGTGGCACTCCACAAAGATGCCTTGAATCTCCCCATTTCCTGGCATCATTAAGTTTGCATTTATGTAGCATTTCACAAACCTTAAATTAGTAAGGCTTCAACAAGCTGGAAAACACTAACCTTCCTCTACTGCAGGGGCACACGATACTAAAACACCCAACCCAAGGTCTTGCAGCAAGTCAGTACAAGTACCACCTACTTTTGTCCCCCGGGCATCTACTTTATGGTGGAAGATTTCCCCAGTACAACTCTGCCAGAAACGCCCACTCGCAGGGGAACATCTCATACCAAAGGAAGGAGTGCTGGCACTCTCTGGATGACATAAGCACTCTGAGCGAATGACCTTCCCAGCTCTAGCATAGGCTGAGGGGCATGACTTCTTCCACACTCCTAACCTTCCCAGCTCTCAGACCTGGCCCAAGTCCCAAATCTAACCACCTCCAGGCACCTCACATAACTGAAACATGTCTCAATTTAATTATCTACAACATGAAGGGCAAAGATGCTCCCTACCTCCAAGAGCTCTTCAACTTCCTAGAAGTGGGTGGCGCAAAGTTTAATCCTTCTCTGAAAGGAAAGTACTTGTGTATCACTGCGTCAGAGGATGCTCTTGAAAAGTTGCTGCAAACTACAGTATCTCCCTAGGGGAGCAAACCCGAGGCTGGGCCTTATTAAACCTCTGCTGGGCCATCAGAACACAACCAGCCTTTAAGAAAAAAAACAAACCCAAACCCAGGAGTTTTGTAATTACTACTCTGGAAGAATCTTCTGAATGTCATGGTTCTGACCTCAGTCACCTCTCAGATTCCCCATGGAACCTGGCATTAATTGCTCATTCTTCTTGCACCCAACACTTCCGAATCGCTAACGTACATCACACCTTTGGCTGGGCCTTGTCATTTTAGAGTAGGAGTTCAGCAGGGCAAAGTCATCTCTTGTATCAGTTTGGACTAGCAAAAATGGTATCTTTGAAGCACTGCACGGTCTTCAGGAATAACTTCCAATCTAAGCATAAAGTCACAGGCACGAGATTTCCCAGCTGCAGTGATCTCTACACAAGCTGTCACAGGTAGTGACAAGTTGGGTGTTGAAAATTTGCTTAAGTTAACATTATTTTTGTGGGAGCTGTGCAAGCAAATCCAAGCAATTCTCTTTTTAATGCTCATGACAAATATTTCATTTACACTTTAACAAAGATGCATTTCTGTGCCTTCAGTCCAGGTCCTGCTTCATGTTGCTACATGTACGTAGTACTGGCTCTACATTTAGCTGCTGATTGCAGCTTCTCTTTTAAGCCTTTTTATTAATTTGATTTAATAATATGCCACCCATTAATATTCTGTTCTGACAACAGACATGGGTAGTTGTGTTATTTCCAGTGAGTATGAATCTGCACCAGCAACTCCAGTGTTCAGAAACAGTTACACAATGAGAACAGGGAATATGTAGATTATCCTGTGCTGCTATATGATGACACCGTTTATCAGTGGAAAGCAGAGAACTATTTTTTGCCAAAAAAACCCATAACTGTGTTGCCTTCCAAAGAAAAAAAACCACACACAGACTCCTAAAATCACCAACTCATTAAATGGTTCATAGACTTCAATCTCAAAACCATTTAAGAAAACAGGGTCCACTTAAATTCATACACATTTCTGCATACTGAGCTCCCTCTAGTTGCAATGAAGATGACTAATCAGCATGCCACAGCCAAAGTGGATGACACCAATATAGCTACAAAGACACATGGCTCCCACTTCTACACAATGGTAAGAGGATCACATATCAGGCTGGACAGCAAATTCTAGAGAATATGCTAGAGAATAATCCTTCCTAACCCCAGATCCTTATGACTCTGCACATACACACAAGGTACACCAAGTACCTATTAAGAAAGGATTTTCAGCATCACCTCAGACCACTGATTCAGTGTCATGTGTCCAGATGCAGCCAAGGTGAATAGGTCTTCTCAGTTATACATGAGACACAGAAACGTCCTGACTCCTACAGGCATGCAGCTCCAGCCCTGAGCTATGGGAGTTAACAATAATGCTACCTCTTGAGGTTAGACTGAAGAAAAGTAAAGCAAAGAAAAAAACAAAGGAACATAGAGAAGAATCCAGTAAATGCAGTAGTAAAGTAAAAGCAATGTAAAGTATTTATACCTTACATCACTGAAGAAGGCAATTACATAGCTATTATTGTTCACAGATAGCACAGAATTTGAATGAGACTTAAACATCCATTGCTTCTGCGTTAGGAAAACCTCATATGACAAGAGCAGAGAGGAACCTGAGGAAGTAACCTATAAGATTGACTATCCGCACTCTTTGAGCACAATTTGTAAAACCCTCCTTATTGCTATCTGAGTAAGGGGAGGGAGGCCTCAAACCAAACCAGACCTTTCACCATAGACATTGGTGAAATTGATGCATTGAGTTCATTAATTCTTACTGATTATCTGATAAATTGAAGATCCATTCTGAGATGTTTTCAAGAGACAAGGGGGTTGAGTGGGGACTTTCCTCACGTAGATCTATGCTAACTGCTTGGGGCTAACCAGGACTCATGAAAGGAATGGAAGGTGACAACAGGGTAGCGGGGTCTACAACCTTGCTGCTTTAACCAGCTTGATAAGGAAAAACCCCAGGGGAAGGAAAAAACCAAACCAGTTCTGCTCTCCTAGAGACAGATCGCACCTGCCTTCTCCCCAAGGACACAGCTTTCATGACTAGTGGTTTCTAAAGCAGAGGGGCTCTCTTGTGCTTTATCTGCTAGGTGACAGCAATGGGGTTTTCAGGCGTTCAAAGTAAGACTAAAATGTTAATAATACGTAAGACAGAAAGGAGGTGAGTTTTATGTTAGAAGCAACTACCTAGGTTCTAATGATGTCCTTCCTGAAAAGTTTCTTCTTGCCTTAAATTTGCCAAAAATGTTTGGTATTTTAACAAGGAATAAAACCAGACCCACAGCTAGCAGAAAGGTGCACTCTGTGCTTGCCACCCATTTTACAAATCATAACGTTTTACTTTTCAACAGGTATACATACATAATTATTAAATATACATATTTTATAAATATATAAACATTACATATAAATAGATCTTACTGATAAGTTAAAAAAGCACATGATCCAAAACTTCATATAATCATGAACTAGTGGGCAACACAATTAAAAATAAGCCGATGCAATATTTGATCTAAGAAAAACTGCATGTGTTTTTTTTTTAGCTAGAAAGTAACTTTAAGTGAAGAACTCAAAGGCAACTCAGATGAATAACTGGCAAAAAATAATCTGAGCAATTGCTTGTCTTTCTAAACTAAGAGCTCTGCTTAAGGAGATTTATAAAGGTAAAACATCCCATGAAGCAAAGTCACTTCAAATTAAGAGGCAGGAAAAAAATTACTGTAAAAATATGAGCTAAGGTGGGAATAGTAGCAGGCAAATTTTACAACTGTGAGTGGATGGCAGCTGACACCCGACAAGTGACTTTAAATGTTGGACAGAAGTCACTAGAGGCAAGGCAAGACGAAAAAGAGTCCAATGTACTTGTACAATGGCTCACAAGAGGCTCCCGAGGGAAATGGAAAAGGTGACAGAAATACCTACACTAGCTGCAAATGGGAAAGGACAGCTGGGGCCCATCATAGGTGAAGTCAGCCACACAATAAAGGTGACAAGGAAAACATACGGTGCCCCAGACAGAAACCAGCATGCAGACAAAATGTAAAATGACAAGGATAATCAAGATGTCTCAATAGTCAGGATCAAGATAAGAAAATGACCAACTTGAATACATTTCTCTATAAAGTTTGTTATTCACGTGTCCAGCTATGAAAAATCCTATTGAGTGACGCTGACCATCAGTTTTAAGCTAAGAAAATTAAAATTTAGAAAACTACAAAGAAATTAAGTATTGTAGAATCTCTTTTCTCCTTAGCCTGCTTGATGACCTCTTAAAATCTGCTTTCCCTGGGCTTGCCGAAGAGCACTTTTTGTTTTTCCTGCTTTTCCCCCCCTTTTATTAGAAATATGAACAGCAACCTCATATTATTCCCTTTATTTCCTGCCCGTTCGCTGCTGCTCTCATTTTTGCATTAGTACTAATGCAAAAAAACACTGCAAACCATGCACAGGATAAGCTTTAAAAAATTAAGGTGGGTATTTGTCAACCTTTTAATTCCTCTGTTAAACAAACAAAAAACCCACAACCCACACAACTAGGAATCCATCAGTAACGGAAAGAGCAATGCAACAAATCTACAGACCCATTCTTTAAAAACTATGAACAGGGAAAAGAAGAGTCTATGAAGAAGGCTGCCCTTGCTAGTTTTTTGAGGGCAGAAAAAAACGTGAAACAAAAGGTCCGAGGAGAAAATTAGAAGCAGCTTTCAGAATAACACCACACAAACACCACTGTGTTAGGAAGGAAAAAGGGGAAGGGGGGGAAGAGGAAGAGAGAGAGGGAAAAAAGGAAAAAAAAGGCAAAAGGAAAAAAAAGGGGAAAAAAGAGGAAAAAGCCAATCCAACAGCTCAAGTGCTAGGATCTTTTACATTGCCAGCTCACAAACCCATCAAACATTTTCCTCACATTTACTATGCTTCTTTCTTTAATACTAAAGTCCTTCTGAAGAGGGAAGGAGGAAGAAAAATTATTGCACTAAATTTGCATAACTGCACAACACGGGAGATTTATGAGCAATTTTTAACAGCCAAATCAGCCAAACAAATTGTCTGCAGAACTGCAACAGTAAGCTATTGGGGTTCTTACGGTCGGCAACATCACAAGTGTGTTGGGAGAATCAAATCTTTTATTACAAAAATCAATCACAATTCCCATTCTTTTCCTCGATTCCTATAAAAAAACCCAAAAGACCTGAGTGCTGCTAATTTAGCCTTCTCACTGAAGAATGAATACCAGATAAAAAGGGAGCCGACAGCTGGCCCAGAGCCAAAAAGAAAGCTTTCAGGCGCAAAAATTTCCGAGAACAATGTTTGTTCTGCGCTCAGAAATTTTTTTACACGCAACTCTGTACAGACAAGACAGGCATATCTGGCGACATGACTAAGAATATACATTTATGATGGAGGATACCGCCTTTTAAAAGGAGAAATAAATTAGAGATTAATGCTTCTTTATGCAAGCTGCAAGGAGAAGAATTCCTGGAGCAATTCAATTCAGCACAAGGAACAAGGTTTCTTTCAAAAAGTCACCCTTTAACTGGGAAGGGCGCTTCTTTGCAGGGAGTCTGAACTGAGAAATACGCAGCTCCTTGCTTTCTATTTATAGTCATTCAGGCAGTGAATAGTCTCATTCCAAATGCCACAAGGCATACTCACAACCTTTTATTCCAGAGACCTGATTTGTGTTTCATTTAAAAAAGTCCAGCCCGATAAAAAAAAAAAAAAAAAAAAAAAAAAAAGGGGGGGGGGCGGTGGGGAGAAACAGCAATGCAACAGAAACACTTTTTTTCCCCCCAACATTTCCTTTATGAAGCTGGTGCTGGAGAGTGTGGAAAAGAGGGGGGGCAGTTTAGAAACTTCCCTATGGGAAGGAAAAAAAGTGTAAGCTTTGGAAGCGCATGCATTTGTACTCATTAACACTGAATACCAGTTGCCCTGCAATTTAAGCAAGTCTGGGGGAAGGAGGAAAAGGAGCAAGGGGTGAGAGCATTTCAATTACTTGGCTTTGAAGGACCCTTCTGAATGAGAAAGAGACAGAAAAAACTTGTCAAATGCAAGTTCAAGTGAAAGCCACTTCTGCCAATGAAGTGTGCAGATGGCTGTGGGGGTTCCGCTGAACCCTAACTGGGCCTCTATTATGTCTTTATTGCTCACAAAAAGGCAAGGGTCACCTTCAGTTTAGAATAAGTTAGCATCCTTTCCCACAGAATGACTCTGGTCAATCAAGCCAAGCAAAGGAAGTCTTCCTTTGAGTGACTGCTATCCCATCAGCGCACTGAAGAATTTTTAGAAAGGCTAAATAGACACAAAACCCTTTGGTCTCATCTACACTACCAACATTTATCAGAAAAGTTTCCCACCGTCACAGGCAATCTTGGGAGAACTAGGGTAGGCTGGCAGTGGCTGTCATTTATGTCTGTTAGATTTCTTTCTTGTCAGGGACGGATGATACGAGTCTGAAAATGGTACTGACAGCTTTCAAAATTTCACTAATAAGACATGGCATGAAAAGCAAGTTCTACACTTCTATTTTTAGAATGCGTTCTTCAGAAACACGGGAACCCCACCAGGCCAGCCTACACCAAGTCTCCTGTTCCTAACAGCATCTGGGTTCACGTGTTTCACAACCAAAGGTTGCAGCAACAGGCACATGTGGTACCACTGCCTGCCCTCCCAGCGTTGCTCAAGACAATCCAGATGGTGCTTTCCAAGATTATCTTTGTGGTGCTGTGAAATACCATCACCAATGCAGAACCCTTAAAAAACCCAAAGCTGAAATAGAAGGAGGCTAGAATTTGTGTTTGTGGCACAAAACTCTGTATTCTTCATTTGAAAAACTTACACCCAAGGTCACTAAACACCAAGAAGGCATGGTATCCTCCCCAGTGGGTTCAAAGGATTATATACAAGAAGGTGAGTTGCAGACACTGAAAGGTCAAGTATCTCCAATACTTTCCTTCCAAAACAGCAATAGGAAAATACGAGCAGGGGAAGGACTTTTTCCCAGTGAAAAGTTAGTTCCCAAACTACAGTGATAAACCAATCTACCTGATAGGGTACACTGCATATTGACACAACTAGCCCCAAAGTATCAGAGAAACAAGCTTCTCTCAACACTGCTATAAGACAGTATTAATGGGATCACAACTCCTGGGCAGCACAAAACGCGTTCCCTCTAGGTCAGAGGTAAGCTGTATGGCAAAGCTCAATATTATTCTTGGAAGAGAACAGGAGAAAGTACGAAAACAAAAGCAAAAAAGGGAATAGTATTTAAAGAAAATTCCTCCTAGCTATTGGCAAACAATATAGCAAGTAACTTCAAGAAGGTTACTAAGTTAAAAACTCTCTTAACTATCCTACTTGCTAGTCTGACAAAGAAACTCCAAGTTACTCCAGCTTCCATAGAAACCACCTTTTTCTCGGCAACCGGAAAAAGACGTACTTATTCTGCACCAGAAAAGACATCAGGTTGTCATAAAGGGGGGCCTATTTCCACACTTCACAGGTACAGAAGCCTTTGTACCAGTAAATACAAAATCCCTCTTCTAAATACAGAAAGCTGATCCCAGCAAGGGAAGTAAAGCAGAATTCTCTCCCTAGCAAGTGGAAAAGGGTGATTTGATATCAGATAGCCTAAAATAAGTCTTCAGGGAGAAAGGAGAGCCAGCGGAAAAGGGTGATTTGATATCAGATAGCCTAAAATAATTCTTCAGGGAGAAAGGAGAGCCTCAAGCATGCAAAACTCAAATAATTCTTCAACTTTGTAGTTTAATACATCCTCAGGATTTCCTCTTGATAAATATAGCAAAAGTTACACATACAGAAGTAATTCCTGAGCACTCCACAAAGACCAAATTTAGAAGCTGTCTGTCAGTTGCTTTCTTTTTTTAAGTTGTCCCTTTAAAAAAAGTAGTACAAAACAATATAGTCCGTGGAAAATTGACAAGATTTAGAGGTCTTTATGACTATACAGCAACCCAATAAATTGTAAATGGCTGTAGATGAAATTAAGTGCATAGTGGTGCAGATTCCACTGTGGAAAGACTCAAAGGAGTATTTAAACTGGCAGCTGGCAGTATTTGTGGATTTTTCACTTTGAAGCTAATGGATACAGTATCAAGCTGGGCATATAAAAGTTTGGGAGAATCTCTGATCGAGAGCATCCTATGGAAGGTCACTCAATCAAATCATTATTTGAGAGTTTTCTACTAGTGCATTAAGTGGCATGACTAACACAGGCCACATCATCTCCTGTATCCTCTACTTGGGACAAGAAGCCCATGCTGCAACTGCTTCCACACAATGGGGTTTTGCTGCAAGGCTGGTTTTGCTCTACTTCTTTACAGATGAACATTTCTGGTTATTTACAATGCTGAAGGCAAGGTCAACTAACATGAACCTTGCACTTGGAACAGAGAGTACTGAACTTTTTGATGTTTTTTAGTTGCTGGAAATTGGGAAAAGGGGGGAGGAGGGGAGGTTAATCCAGTACCTTAGCACAGCCTTTAAGAAAAAACTCTCTTCACTACAGGAAAGATTTGCCTTTATTGTGGAAAATCCATTTATGCTCAACAGTACCCCAGACAGCAGTGTTCACTTCAGACATGTAGCTGCCTTTTCCATATGCATGGACTAGACCATGGAGAAAAGAACTGGAGTCTTGAATTTGATTTGAAGTTATCTGGGAAATCTCAGCTTAAAGAACTAAGAATGTGCTCATGGCACCACATGCTGCTGAGGAGACATGGTATAATATTTTTGGTCCATGATGTTTGCCTTGAGGACTGAAGCCTCCACACCTGTCTACTGGGCTACTGTATTTCATCCAAAAGGTGATAAAGACAAGACTAATTGAGGCTAGGTCATCACCCACCTGCGGAGGCACTCCCCATCCCATCCCATCTGGAATGGCAGAAAAAGTTATACTCAACACTGCTGAAGAATGCAAAATTATATGTATCTCCAACACCACTACTGAACACAGGATGGAACTGGCCAAAGTTCAGATGTGTCCCTTATACCAAACACTTTCCTCTTCAACACTGTCATACCTTTCTCTTGCGCAGGGCTCAGATACAAGTTCACCTGGTAGCTAATTCAGAATGGCGAAAAGGGACAGGAGGGAATTCACCTTGACAAGTTCATCTTCTTCCACTTGGTCAATGAATCTCTCTGCTCTTTGAACACCTCCTTATGGAGCTTGGAGCAGAAAGGTGCAACACTTATGTTCTGATAAGCTAAAGCATCTCATTTTGTGAACCTGGATCTGACTTTTCTTCAGCAGCTCCCACACTTGATAACAGTCCTCTTGAAAGTAAACACAGGTCATGTGGTGCAAGGTATAAAATAACATACTGAAATTCCTAATTAAGCAGTAAGCAAAATACAGAAAACTTGATCTTGTAGTTAGAAGAGTGGAGCTAGAAGGCTCTATGTTCCTAAAGAGGATATGGACAGTGTGTGTTAGCAGGTAGAGGCTGGCTATGTTTGTGTGTTCCATCCAGAAAGGTAAGTCTCACAGCAGGAAATCCTGAACCAGAGTTCAGGGTTTAGAAACATGTAACACAGCGAGAAGAGTTTAAATTCATAAGAAACCATTAGGACCTGAAATCACTCAGTGGTCTGACCTGCTGACCTTACAGATCATTGTATGTCATCTCAGCAGTCTCTGTTCCCCACTACAGGCTGGTGTGTACAAGGCTGGACCAACTGCAACATCAATTCTACAGTAGTAAACTAGATAAGAAAGATCATTCCAAATATGCCTGAGCAGAAAACTCTAAATTCTTTCAGCAGAGGAAGTTGAGACTCCGCTAACATCCCTGCCAGTCTGAACTGAGGTGCTTATTCTTGACTCCAAATCTGGCGATGAGTGTGATGGTGCAAGCAGAACACAGCCAACAGGCAGACAGGAGAGTGAGGATTCCTGAAGAGGAGAGAATAGAAGACCCTCTTCCCCTAGCTGCCAGGTTTCCTCCTTCTTCCTAAAGATGCAACACCCCCTTTTCACTGAAGGAACACTGTCAGGCTTTATATAATTTTTTAGAATTAGTGAGAATCTGTTTTATTGTTTATGCAACTCTCCGCAGATATTTGTAATTGTCATTGTTAAAGCACTGAAGTCAGATACAGCTCTCTTCCCTCCCAGAAAGCCTGTGTTCCATCCCAGCAATGTCCCTCTGGGAAAAGCAATCATAACTAATTTGTCATCAGTCTTAAAGTCCAAGAATTGCCAGAACCCCGAGACAATATTTTTAGTCCTTCCTCCAAATGACTCCTCTCATCCATTCTGCAATGACTATCTGGCTGCTGGTAAAAATTTGGTCCCAAGCTCATTAGTATAGATTACTACCCTTCGGAACCTTAAAAGATAGTTATACGCTAGGTTTTTGGACACTGCTACAAATATAGCTCTCGTGTGATAGTGTTTGCTGAGCAGCTCCCTTCAGGTAAAACAAAAAACCCCATCCACCTACAACAGCATTCATGCTTGCTGGTTCTTCAAGCAAAACACATAGCAATAGAGGCCTAACAGCTATTTAAAACTAACAAAAACATAGTGGTATATAATGCTCACAAACCACATACATAACCTCCTACAAAAAAACCCATACCCAATGGCCACAATCATGTACACATGTCACTTCTCCAACAACATAGCTTAATCCCAGGCAGGAGAGTAGTATATTGCAAAAAGAAAAACTAGAAGTGGCACTGACGGTAGCATTCAAAGGAGCAGTCCAGGTTGCAGAAATACGCTGCTGAACAGAGCTATACGAACAGCCGGGACATATACATGGTTTGCTACCAATTCTGACATGCTGTTCAACATTACATTATTATATGTCAATATCATATCATATGCATCACTTCAGATATGTAGCACTTGCATCTAGAAAGAGTATAATTTACAAATGTATCAGAAGCAAAAAGCATAGGATATAGTGTATGTATGTTTCATCTTGGGACCACAGTATAAGCTTCAATTAATAACTTATTTCTAACAATTCTATTAGCTGACACTTCTCTGCCACAGTTCTAAATTGAATCAAATGTCACCAAGAAGTTCCAAAAAATTCACTGAAATTAAGGCTCCCTCACCATCATCAATTTAAGTGATTTTATTACTGCAGCTGTCTACTTAGACTGATATCTATTCTTCAGATCTAGGAGATCTGGTATTTCTTATTTCTATATCCACATTTCACTTTTCTCTTCTCATGTATTAATACAAATATGCACTGTGGGGATTATTTACATTAATATAAATATAAACTAGGTCTTCTGAAATACATTTATATTTATAGAAAAATTATGCTTTGAGTTTTTTATATCTAATTAGCATGTGGCAATAAGTTTAAATTATTGTTCTCTCTATGAGGTTTGCCTGTTTCAATAAATCAGTCCAGAATATCTATCTCCCAAGTAGTTTATTACACTACATAGTCTTTTTAATGCTTCCATGAAAACTGCCAATGCAAAGAAACACACACACACAAATATATCAGTTATGAGAAAACGTCTCATGTATAAATTAAAAATTGCATTTTTTTAGGTCAAATGACTGGCAAACAAAGTACAATATGTGAAGTATACTCAGCCTTGTTTAGAAAAAGCAGCCTTAAATTAGTTTAGTTGTTAATTTTTCTCCCCAGTACAACTGACTTCTGCAAAGCCTACTCCCATTTAAGTAGCAAATTGTTCCAGATGTCCTTTTACGCTATTTATGGAGAATGTAATCAACAACAAAGTAATTATAAAGATTGTTTCCTTAAGTTTCAAGGACAGCCCACATAACTGCATCTTGGAAAATTTTTTCAGTGAACTCCAGGATTGTCATCTGGTGCTGACTTACACTTTAGACTGAAACACCCTACAAACTTGCAAAGAATTACTGTACAGAATTAGGAGTCTTCTGCAGAGACAAATGAAGGACATTTGTCAATAGAGGAGAAGGGGGGGGGGGATGAGGGGAAGCTGCCAGAAGTGATAGTCTGCATAACATTTATTCCAAGAATATTGCACAAACTTAAGTAAAATGCATACATAATAACAGGCACCTGAGAATTCAGTAATTGCTCATTATGCAATTATACCTTAGGCACTTTAAGCAAATGCTGAAGAAATAATACATGGGAAAACCTGGCTAACCACAAAATTGGTTTTAAGGAGAATGAGGAAACTCTACACGTGGATGCCATTGGATCTTTGCTTCTCTCTCTGCTGGAACCCTGTAATCCTTATTAATCTGCTGTTTGTTCCTGGGAAGTACCTTTTCTCTGTCAGTAAAATCCAGAGTTCATTTGGATTAATCCATGCCCCTTACTTGTAGCTGAAGCCGTGCGGACAAACACATGATTTCGACAGACACGATTCAATATTTGCTATATATTTTTCCTTGCCATACACTTTGCCAGACTAATAAAAAAAAAAATTAAATGCTGGGAACAGTGTTACCACAGGGTGCCAAATTTGCAGCAAAAGCCCCATAGGCTCCTGTCACACAAAATTTTGAAAAGCCTTGCCAAATGGTTTTTCAGGATGCAAACTGCTTGCAAAGTGACTGGGCCCTTTGTGTTGCAGCTGAATGCTGCAGATGGGAAGCTTAGGAAAGGGTTTTTGCCAGGAAAGGGTAACTGCTGTTTTCACCCCGTGCAGTTATACACACACAAATAAGAACATACTCTCCTGGTATAGGACGCTGCTTGGTACCCTCAACAGCTCTGCAGTCTTTCTTTTCTAATTGTGGAAGAGCACACCCAAAAGTAATGTCACAATGTGTTACCAAAACCAGACAAAACCACCCCCAAAACAAACAAGCAAACAAAAAACCAAACCCAAGACATTTACAGTACATTTCAAACACGAGGTCCAGCAAAAATAGGACAGATGTCTTCAGCTTATCAAATTTCCAAGCTATACAAAGTTCAGTCACTTCATATATGAACAGGCCTTCCCAGGAAGAGTAAGATGACTCCCTACAGATCTAAAATATCAGAAACCAGAGCAGAATACCAAGCAGAGATATGCACAAATATGTACAAGGTATATTCACTCTTGGTTTTTTTCTATATGGAAAGCAGCTGAAGGCATGCTATGTGATGAAAGCAATTCTCATCTACAAGCAGTTCATCAGAAAGCTACAGAAAAGCCTACATAGTGCACTTCTTACATTACTGGCCATCAGTCTTAATACTACTTCTTCCCCAATAGGCTTTAAGTCCAACCATGCTCTGCACAGTAGTAGAGATAATAGTTTCCATTTATTTTATTTTGCAATTTCTACACAGTGAGCTGGGACATTTTGAGGCAGGTGAAAGTAGATGGATAGAGCAAAACAGCGGAGATGGGAATTTTCTCCTTTACCTTACGCCTTCTGCAGATCTGTGGTCTCTGGAAAATTTCTAGTTGCTTCAGGAAATCTGAGACTGCAGTTTCTAGGTGAGAAAACTGTCAAGTGACAGCATTGCAAAAGTCCAAGAGAAACTAATTGCTCTGAAAAGAAGGCGATGGGAGTAGAGGATGTTCTTTAACAGTCAACTACTTCAATGCAGAGCAATATACTGGCCCAGCCACTGTCCCTGTCCACCACCATCTTCAGCATGTACAAGGCAGCAGGCAGCGATCCACATGCCACCTTCTTTGCCTTCTGCCATGGAGTGCAGCTGCAGAGTGCCACTTTCTGAACCACGTAGGGGCCCTCCAGTTGGTTGAAGTCTTCCTCCTTCAGGAGTGCTCAACATAAATCTGAATGTCATTTTTTGATGAAGCAAGAACTCTCTCCTTGCAGTGTAGCAACAGAGTAACCCACCCAAAACTTCATCAACTTTTTTTTTTTTTTTTTTTTTGCTACCTAGTGAGTTACAAAATAGAGTTACAGCTTACTATCTACTATCCCACCTATGCTGGTTTTAGGTGTTAACATAAATTAAATTTATCCAGTAACATGCTTCAAGGTAGTTTAGGTGCTTACCGGGAAAAAGAAAAATCCTAATACTCAGCTAGGTCAACTATAGTATAAAATATAAACGCGTATCCTTGACTTGCAGTCAGCTCGTCCTTGTTTCTGACAAGCTGTGAATACAACAGACATGCATACACATACAGAACAAATCACCAAGACACCAGCTGCATTAGCAAGCCATTTAAATGGCATGCTCTTGGCAACAGAACACATGCATGAGAGAATGAGTTTATGCTGAATAACTTCAACAGCAAGTAAGAGTGGAAATGCCCCACCTCATACACCATACAGTGAGGTTTCACATGTACTAGGGCCAGCAGAATAGCACAAACTATGGCTTACTGGGAAAAATCTAGGGTATCGACAGAACCTCTCAAACAGAGGAATCTTGCAGGAGAGGACTGTCAGGTTACAATATAGCGAAATGAGCAAGAAATGTGAAATACAATCCATTGGATCAATTTGCTTCTATTCTAAAATATTTTCTTAGTGCAATTTTTTCAACTTGTAGAGGAGTATTAATGAAAAGAAGCTGTATTAGAGACCAGTCTCAAACCAGCCAGTATCTGAGCTGTGTCAGTGACTGGTTAAGTCACACAGCTCTTTCCCAACTGAGCAGAATACGCAAATGAGTCTGGCACATCTTCCAAAATGGAAACTGAAAATTTGTTTTCTAATGGAAGTTCTGCAATAGACATCTAACATCCATTTCTACTGATAACATGTCAGTGCCATTTTAACTTGTGCCAGTCCAGAATGGACCACAACAGACCCCTTCACAGCACAGTTCAGAATTGTGGGCAAACACGCATGATTTTTTCCCCCATAATATTCTAAATGGGCCTATTTAGATATTTGTAAATACAGCCTCAGAAGGAGTCTGCTCATGATAGCCAGCAAAAGTAAACTCCAAGCATAAAGAGAAAAAGTGGGGGAGAAAAAGAAAAAAAGAAAAAAAAAAAGGCGGGGGGGAGGGGGAGAGACTTAAAATGAGAGAATTTACACCTGTTTAAACCTAAGAAAACGTAGAATCCATTGCTAGGAGCATGGAGATTTCATTCTTTGCACTAAGAATTAAAATGGGGTTGCATAATATATAGGAATCAATGTATCTACAGATGTCACAATCCACTTCATGCAAAGAATATCTTCTGTTTGCAAGACCAAGTGATCCACCCGCTTCTCTCTATTTTTGCAAATAGAAGAGAACCACAAAAAGTAAGTATAGTAAGCAAAGAAAAACTGAGGGAATAAAAAGCTCTTACTTTGGCTTCCCTGATTTTCCTAAATTTTTATGCCAAACCAAACAGTATCGCTGGCTTTGCTACTTTACAGTGAAGCTAGACAGACTGAATAGACCACTTAAACCCATGCAATGCATTGCACAACTATGGTCCCAGCTATAAAAGGTGGCATCTGGAACATTCCCTGTTCTGCAGGCTGAAAGATAAGGGGGAACAGGACCTGTCTGATAGTCATCAAGCCTACTACTTAGGTACTGCCAAACACTGAAGTTACATTTCTGGAGCTAGTAGACAGTCTTGCTTCCCCTCTTCCTGAGGGCAAAACCTTTAGAGAGCACAATCATTCCTCAAAATTTACTTCTCTAAAAATGCTGCATACGCTACTCCCCCAAACAACACAAAAACTGAACCAACTTCACAGGCCATAACCAAGGGAAAAAAATTCTATATTCCTGTTCTTAGGTATTGGTACAGAAATGGACTGTTGTAACAGTATAGTCAAAACACAACTTCTGCAAGCTGGCTTATAACATAGGAAGAAAATTTTTAATTATTGCTTTAAAGAGAAGAAATTTTTGGAGGTCTTTACTCTCATATTCTGGTTTGAGAATTGTTTTTATGAACTGATTTCAATTAGCTAGTTATCCCCCTCATCTTACTTTGAAGCTAATTCAAATTCCCTAGAGAATTCCCTTTTCAAATTAAAATACTCAGAGCTAACTGTTTAGCACCTTCAATTTTCAACTGTTCTTCTGACATCTTTGTGGAAGATAAACAACTACTTCATACTAAGAACATACCACAACCAGGTCAAGGGACCTATGGCCACCAGTCACCTGGAGCTTAACAAGACATTAAAGAGGAACATTTCTCTGGCTGACAAATCTAGTGATCTAATGATAACAGAGCAGGAATTTTTTAATTTGCCTGATCTCAGGTCACATCTCATGTTGTCATCTAAACCCGTGGGTTCATCATAACCTATGATAACAACTTTAGATTGAGGTTCAAAATCCAATTTTTCCTTCTTAGAAACGTGAGCACAAGTGGCCAGTAACAAGATGCACTTCTTAAACAACTATTTTATTTAGAAACTAAGCATTGAAGGTGGTGGGGAACACAACAGGATCTTAAGCAACTGTTTGAGACTTCTTCACATCTGGCTGTATCCATATTCTCTATCCATATCCTCAGCTGTCTCAAATTATATGGACACACTCATGCAAGTTAAGCCTCCTACTACATACAGCTCTTCAGTAACTCCATGAACACATCCACAAGAAATGTATAAAATGGCTGTTAATCAGTATTCCTAGATTACACAAAAGCCATGTGCCCTTCTACATCACAATATTATCAAGCTCTATCAATTTGCTGAATTTCCTCTCAGTTGAATACTCAGTTGTTAATTATTCACTGAAACCTCCGAATCTCATGACCACATGCTCAGAAGCCCCCAAAAACCTTGCCCCAAACCTTCATTCTAACTCTTTCAGTTATTTAATTTATCACCTTCTGCTCTGAGTGAAACTACTTTGGGACTCGGTTCTCTGCAGCGATATCTTAGACTCGTTTCACTTCTGTGGCAGCACAATTATTCTTTTAGATTAAGATTTAATCATGGGATACTAATGCAAAAACAATGGGAAAAAAAAGCATCTCCTTTAGGAGAATGTGTCTTGGAACATCTCAGGCCTCCCTGGTGCAATTGTCAATGTCCATGACTAGACCAGTGCAGATGCCTGCTTTGACCATATTTTAAATTTAAAGCAGTGAATCTCCAGACACACTTCACTGCCTTACTCCTGGGAGCACATCATAACAAATGAGTGGATAATTTGTCCAACTTTGTCTAGTGTTTGAGCAATAGACAGGATGAATTTTTTGCATTTTTAAGAAAATTCTTTCCAAAGAAAGGGGGGGCATAAGGGAATCACACTGTGTTTTACCAGACATTGTTTCAACAATTAAGAAGTACTAAATATTGTCATGAAAGTTTATACAACATTGTGAACAGGATTTCCTCCCATCAAATTCAGAGGTAGAATGTCTATGTTGTTTTCAAAGCCGGTGATACATTAAAAATTACTTCTTCTCCATGCATCTGGACACCACATAATCATTAAGGTCCTGCAAATATGGCTCTCTAGGGCCCCCACATCCACCTTCTCCTGTACATGAACCTTGCATCATGTCTTTTGCATGCAGCAATATTAGATACCAGTTCCAAGCACTACAGACATGTCAAAACATCTTTTAAAGAGGTTGTACCGGAGTGTCCCAATTTGTTGCAAAAGCCTCAGGTAAAACCTGAGATTTCAAGCAATTAAATTACACTTGTAACAACGTAGACGTAACAAACATTTCTTGCAAAAGTTTTCTGAACCACATGAATGTGTTTCCTTTCTTCTCAAATATGTCTTGTTATGGTAAATAACATGTTAATATTAATGAAACAACAGACTCCTCAAAAAACGGATAAATGTATCCAAGACATAAAGTGGCACATGAGACCAGCACTTTTTTATCCAAGAATGCACTGAAGTATAGCTCTATTACTCACCTCAATTTTATCTGTTTTTGCATCTCCCCAGTAAAGCTTGTCTTTTTCAAGATCCAGTGCCAAGCCATTAGGCCAACCTAGGGACGTATTCACCAGAATTCGCCTTTCTGAGCCGTCCAAATAAGCACATTCTATCTTCGGACTTTCACCCCAGTCTGTCCAATACATGTAGCTATGAAAAAAACAGAGGGGAAACAGTCAATGCACGTAACATGCAAGACCAAAAACTGTCAAAATCTGTCCCGCTTTTGAAAGAACTTACTAACTTTCTGCTTCCCCAACTGCAGCAAACAAGCCAACTGGAACTGTAATCAGTGATGCCAATGTAAGTTTCAGCATTAAATAAATTAAACTATTGAAAATGTGTAGTGGCCTAATTCTTTCATAGTTACGATAATACCGAAGATGCAGAGAAAAGAAAATTCAACCAAACACACAATGTATATGTTCATTGAAGAACACTATATTTAGAAGTCACCTTTTATATACACAGTATTAAAGGCATGAAGCAAGGGAAAGCCAGTTATTTCCAGAACATTTGACAAATAATACACACATCATCTTGCAATTTGCAGATTTTCAGTTTCAGGAGACCATAAACTGGATCCAATCCTATCATAGGGCTATCAATAAACACAAAACTTACCCCATTACAGGATTGAGCACTATTGCTCGAGGTTCATCTAGGTTTTCTGAGATAAGGATCTTTCTTGATGTCCCATTCAACCGGGTCACTTCAATGCGGTCTGTTCCAGTATCAGTCCAGTACAGGTTCCTCGCCACCCAATCCACAGCAATACCATCTGGATGGTTGATTTCTGTGGTTACCAGAGTCTGTGCTCCAGAGCCATCAAGGTAGGCTCGACGAATTGCCCGGACATCATCATCAGTCCAGTAGATGTAGCCTTCCACGGGATCGTAGTCTATGGCAATTGCATGTCTGATATTGTCTATCTGCAGAATAATGTCAGTGAAATCTGGCATGTCCAGGGAAATCCTCCTCAAGTCAGTCCTTCTAGCAAGCAGCAAGACTTCCTCAGCACCTGGAGAGAAAACCATTCACGGTATCATTTCCTTTGCTATTGATGTGAACACTTCAATACAGCACAGAAGGCTGTGAACTGCCACTGTCACTATAACAAGAAGATATTTCCTTAAAATAAGGACAAACTTTCACTGAAAATATAGACTTGTCTGAGCAGAGAGTTATTCCTAATCAGTTCTTCTCAACTAGCTACTTGGGCTGGCACTCTTATTTCACAATGACAGCACCTTTCTCCCGGCTCCTAACTAATAAGGAACACAGCAATCTCTATCCAGAATCTTAAAAAAATAAATAATTAACTTGGTGGGGGTACATCCAAATATTTCATCACGTTACAGAATTCCTCAGCTCAGCCAAACTTCCCACTAGCTGTATCAGTGCATTAGATGTGGTTTTCGCACACAAGCCCTACATAATAAATGACAAGGGCTAATGGAAAACTTGAGTATTTGTAAACAAATTACATTAATTATTTGCTCCAGACAGCCCAACAAGAAAGCAAGTCGCAACTACAGCAAGTATTTCTCATCTGGCCAAAGTTGATGCAAAACTAAATTCTAAGGCAATAGGGTTGTTGATCTTTTCTCTTCTCTATTCTTCCTTCCCACTGTGAAGTTTCACTGCTTGTGGAAAGGGTGTCAAACAACAACCTGGAGCACATTTCAAAGACAAATGGCATCGTCAGTGTCGTCTTTCTGGCAACTTCTTTTATAAGTACAAAAACAGGACACACAGTAAACCATCCAGTTGCTTAACCCAGTTTCCCCACATTCACCCATGCATGCTTCAGCACAAAAAGAACAATACAAGTACGAGCCTTTTTCCTACTCTGTTACTAAAGCAATGCCATATAGTTTGAAAACTGACAAGGAGTTTTTATCATTTAGCAACACTCCAAAACTGGAAACCAGAACAAAAGTCACTTGTCACATTTAATCCAGACCAGCAAACAGCAGCAGGGGGTGGTAACTTCCAGTTCCCACCAACACCCCAAATTGAATCAATATGGCCAACACAGGACATATCTTTTGGACCACTGAGAATAACAGAAATCCAAATCCTCATGAGAATATTCTTCTAGAAATAATTCACACCTAGGCATGCATATGGAGTTCTGGAGACTCAGAAGTTGAATCAATTGCACATCAAAACCAAATTCACGTTCACTTTGGGAGCTGGACTGTGCTGCTATTTGGTTTTGGGTTTGGAAATCAGAGCTTTGCCTCCAAATAACATCTCAGAAGCTCTGGAAAAAAAAACAGTGCTCAAGCTGCAAGTGTATAATAAAAGGCAAGGATCTAGAGAAGCAGTGTTGTAACATCACCAGAACAAGAATGCTACACAGCACGAAGGACATAGTTTGATGTGCCCTTTGAACTACCTCAAGTTACCGCAGCTCCTGGATTAAGTGGTGCTCCCCTTCTCTGCCATAGGCTGCTTGTTCTCACTTCTGTATCACTCCTTCTCACATGCAAGCACAGCATGGCTGTGTGTTGCAAACCACACTAAAGAGCTGATCCAAACAAAAAACTAACAGAAATAAAGCCATCAGCCTAAGTTAACAACCAGACTGGTTCACTGCAGAGCTCCACAAACACTTGTGCTGTCATGGGGAGGGACTCCAGCAAGAATGCTTCTTCCAGTCAGCATTAGCTGACAAGGTTTGATAACTACAGCATCAGTTACACAAACAAACTTTGAGGGAAGGCTTGGGTAGAAGGAAAGCAACAATAATTCAGAGCTCAAAAACCACGTGGAGAAAAGGGAGGAGGGAAAGCCCATATATTCTTGACAGTAAAGCAAAGAGCTATGTTTACCATCAAATTTCCTTAATACAGATTTTTCTAACTTCACAGGTTGCAAAATAAAAAGAGGTTTGCAGGAAGAGTGTTTCTTACACTTGAAACTTCTGCTCGCTTCTTTAGACACAGCAAAACTAGTAACCTGTTGCCCAAGTTGAGAAGGGAATAGCCCCAGCTGACCAGACAACTTAGAATGCTTCCTTCCTCCATTGCCCCCTTAAGTAAGCATGGCAACAGGTTTTCATTTTTTCAGGTTTCCTTTCTGTTAAGGGAACAACATGCATCAGCAATCCTTAGAAGGCACTGCTAACAAAAGTATTCATTTTCAAAAGCTTTATGAATCTCCAGGATTTTAGCACCTTTACTAAATAAAAATAATGGGATACCTAAAACAGTATTTGATATTTTATATTATGCTTAAAAATGTTGGTTTACTTCCTGAACAGTGAAAAAAAAAAAAAAATCAATCAACTGTTTTCTTGTAAAAGACCATGGTGGACAGAAGTCCAATATGTAGCTTATACCTCCTCTTCTACCATGCTTCTTTGCTAGATGTATATTCCAACATATCACCTCTGAAAGATTAACTACATATAATGGCAAACAGCATGAACGAAAGGTGACACTGTCAACTACTTCACCGTACATCAAATGCAAGACAGTTCCCAGACAGCTATTTTAAAAAGCTATCTGGGAACAAAAGCAGTCCATAGTCTGTGATGCTGTTCCCGCTCTCTGCATAAAGGATTACCCCAGGAACAGTAGTCTTGGGGCTATGCTGACATCTCTGGATTAGAAAACAGGTCAAAACCAAAACAATATGGAGAGAATCAACTTTAAGCAGAAAGGGAGGATTTTCAAAATAGAAAAAGGGCTGTATTCAAACCTGATCTATACAGTGTTAAATATGGTATTTTTATGGACACTGTTCAAACAGAAAGGCTTGTAGATCTCTTTTGTTTCATTAACTTATTTGTGTTGACATTTTGTTAGAAGTACTTAACTGGTATCAAGTCCCATGTTGCAAAGTATTAAGCATACTTTTTTTTCCCCCTGACATTACCATCTCCAAAGAACTTACAGTGTCACCAGACACTGGCTTGTCCAGAGCATGTTAGCTTGACAACAGCAGAAATGAAAAGGCACCCAGGTCATATTATATATGGACCAATATTACCTCCATATTACCACCAACAGTACAAATTGTCCACCACCTTTAGTCTCTTTACAGGTAAAATTTCCAAAAGGTCCTATTTCTTAATACATTTAAACACAAAGAAAACATTTGATTTTCTAATACAAATGAAAATTACAGCTTAATAGCCAAAGGGGGGGGGGGGGGGGGAAATCACTGTTAGAACATCTGCAAACCAGGACACTGATCTGCAACTGCAGAGGTCAGGGAGCAAGCTACAACAGCATAGCAACTACAGCAGAAAAAAATACCTCATGTAACAAAGTTTTGTCTTGCTTCTGTGTTTCTGAAATATTTCACTTGTGGGAGTCAAAATAAAACCTCCTGTTTAGTGCAAGTTAAGTAAAAATTCAGGCCTCAAACTCAACATGGAAAGGGGGATGTATCAGGTCATCCAAGTGCCCTACAAACACAGAAGATTTTTAAATTATTTATTAATTTTAAATTATTTTAGCTCAACTGTCAAAAAGTGAGCAGCACTGCAGCTGTTCATCCACCCCACAGTGCTCAGTTTCATATCCACCTTAACTTCTACTATATTAATGTGTCTGCAATCATTATCTTAATATTAAAGTACAAGTAGTGTGAAGCAGAAGAGCATCAAACACATACCTAGCAACTGATAACACAGCAATTACCAATATTACATGTATTTCTAAGACAACCAACATTACAAGCTCATTGCATGGGAACAGACAGATAAGAATCAAATGCATGTGTTTTGCTTCTTCACACAACTGATTGCAGCTTCACCTTGGTTCACTGTGAACAAGGCCAGAGTTGAACGTACCAGAGGAAGGAACTGGCAGTCTAAAGCCCAGATTGTGCCTAAAGGTGCTGGCTAGACAACAGGCTGAAAGACACTGTTAATACTCCCCTAAAATTCACAAGCAATACCAAAACAGTCTTCAGTTCTTCACAGCAGCAATAATTGGACTCAATTTTAGCTCATCCAGCTCTCATATACTCACCGCTGCAAATCATCACACATTCACATGCATACAAAATAATATTTTGATCAGGAACAGGACAGCCAGGACCCCTTGAATTACATAATGACTACAACCTTCTTGCAAAGGGAAGTAAACAATCCTGTTTCTGACTTACTCAGCTGCTCTGGCTTTTTCTGCAGGCGAACACTACTGTAGAAATATTCTCAACCTCAGTTCTGTCCCATGGACATACACAGCTAAAAACGAACAAGGAGAAGAAAATGTTTCTCTGCTGACGTAGCAGACCAGAAAAAAAAAAAATCTTCAGTTGACAACTGGGACAGTTTATTGGTAGCTGAACTGACTACTCCTTGGGAAATTCTTCTAATTTCTAACACACTTCTAACTGAGACTTAAGAAATAATAAGGGGAATGAGCTACTTGGCCAATTTGAAGTTCTGGCTGCTTGGCAATTTCTACTGTAGAGATGCCTAAAATTACATTATTACACAACAAGAATCTTGACAGACACGCATTTACATCCTTGGACATTTTAAAAAACACATGAACAGAGAAAATGTTATCAGAGCATATCTCACTATATTCTGCCCCCTCCTTGAAAGTTGGTAAAAGATCATTATCATGGGTAATTTTTGATAGGTGCAAAAATCCTGGCTTTTATTACAATGCAGTTTAAAATCACAGTGTTGGTTATAACCGTATTGGAGTCTATTAACAAATTTCTGTTACAGAAAAAAAGAGTTGGCAGTAGGCTCTGAGCACCTCACTAAGCGATGAGAACCTGACGTTGTTTCTCTCTAAAAACCTGGACAAACACGCTTGTCTGGCTCATTAGTTTTATCTGTATCATGGAGGTATTTTGATTATTAGTCGGTAGGAATGTTTTCAGGGCTACAGAAGTGTTATGCTGTGACTTGCCTAGTGTTAGCCTAGATACCCTAGAACCTGCCTAATAAATTACAGCTAGCTATTTACCTAGTGCTAAAGTGCTATGGCATTTATTTAATTAAATTAATCTTCAAAAACCTCCCTCACCGCAGTCACTTTTGTAACCACATGATTAAGAGATTCCCAGCAGAACTGCTAACTGTTATAACATGGTCATATATAACACCATACAATGAACAAAAGCCTTTTTTGGGGGGAGCGGGGAATGCAAGCTATACCAACATCACAACTGCAGCGACCAAACACTTCAGCAGAAGTTTATGTAAAGTCCTCTGTGCAAATCATAGATCAGAAAAACAGAAGGAATTAGGTCACTCTAAAGTTTCCATTTAGAAAGCATTTTAAAAGACCCAAGTTCAAATTGTTGTTTTATTTTTCCAACTGGTTTAAACTTTGAACTGGTTGTTTTTTTCTCTAGTCTTTTTTATTCAGCAAAAGCTTTCTGCAGACCTTCCACAGAACTTTTCACTAGGTCTGATATCCAAAAAAGCCAATGAACTGTTCTGGTTAACATGCAGAACAGTATCTGAATTTAAAAAACAAACAGAACAGAAAACAAAGTAGTACCATTCAAGGCAGTCATTCTCACTCCCTGAAGACTATATTCTCCCTTTGCAATCCAGAAATCCTATAAAAACAGGTTAAGAGATTTTTTTTTTTTTTTTTTTGCTTGTACATGTGATGCTTTCCTCCCATACCCACTGATCAATTATTTTTAATATCCATGCTAGGTACAGTGTTTGCTTTGATTTGGTTGGTTTGTGCTCTTGTTATTAAAAATTCATGCTTCAGTGCTAGAAATGGCAACTGTATTCTATTTGCAAAATTAACTGCAATCAGAGCTGACAGCAGCGAAGCAGGCCATCTCACCAGCTTGACAAGAGAGCCTTTTTTATTCTTCCCTTGGCACACTTCACATTTGACAAGTGACAAGACATCTATAATACAATAATAAATGCTCCAATTTATTCACCCAACCTAAACAAATGTAGACTGTAGTGGCTGCCTCTGCTAATCTATGCCAGAAACACCATGCTATTCCTTTCCCATTTGTCTCTCTGCTAATTAGGTTAGAACAATGCTCCATTGTGGGACTCTTCCCCCAGTTTTATGTATGTCCATGTGCATGCATCTGCACGTATAGACTCAGTCTATTTACAGGCAACTTTGGAAATCTCTGTATTTGTGGGGAAAAAAATCAGATAAACTCTAACAACCACAAAGCTTTTAGCTCTTCTCTGAAGAACAAAATGGTTAAGTGCATTTTTAAAAGTGCATTAGAAGTACTTTGACTGCAGGCAACTCGTTTACAAGCTGTTTGAGTATAGCTACCTCAGCACTCTTGATAAACTAAGAAGATTTATCAGAAAAGCAACGGATTTTGGTAGTTGCTGTAATACAGTGAATTACCTGGCAAAGTTTCAGCGTATGGCAAAAAGGAGTGGGGGGGCGCAGAACACAGGGGTGGGAGAAAACTTCATTATTCTGCATGGAGTGTATGAAAATAGGTATCGTTCCCATGCTGTTTAATAAGCTTGCCAATATTCAAAACAATTACAACATTAGCATTGGCTGCTCTTCACACCACAGGAATAATGATGTAATGAAACTCACTATGAGAGGTTTAAATCAACAACACCATGTAAAATCCCATTCCTGCTATTCAACTTCCACAGAAAATAAAAATATTTAAGGAGTTGAAACAAACTTTGGTAATACCTAGAAACAAATGGAAATTCTTTTTATATATTCTCCTTGGGTACATTAACAGGGCTCGTTGCAACATGAACAGCACTACACATCCCAGTTCAGGTCTTTATTTATCTTCCACTCTGAGAGGAAGAGGACACTGCTTCATACTGTGTGATGGCGGTGGGCTGGGAAAAACTGGTGATGTAGTCTCCTACTTGACGCTGCGGACTGGGGAGAGCATGCAACACACATCAGATTTCCCAATTTAAAACCAAGAGTTGTGTGCGGTGGGAATATGTAACCAACAAAGTAGAAACAGGAAAGGTTTCTTTGAAAGAATGTTTTGAGTGCCCAAATTCAGACAGGAATTGATTTAATTGAAAGGTAAGTAGGCATAAGGAAAACTAACACTTGGGACAAAGAAAGGAAATACCAGAGCACTCACGTAACTCATAAATTACATCATATCTGTCTGCATGTTACGGTGAAAAGCTATTGTCTACTGTTTCTTCCATTATCGCAGTAGCAGACTTCTAACAGTTACTTTGCCCGAACCAGAAAAAAAACCCCTACAGTTCAGGTTTTTGACACATTTATACAGCCACTAAAAAACCCTCGCAAACAGAATATTAATTAAACTGTACAGCTGAAAAAATCATTAGCACGAAACAGCTGACTAAGACAAAAGTAATGTTTCTTCCAGACAAAGCCATTACAAGACAGAAGTCACAGTTACCTTACTCTAATTTAGGACTGAGCTTCTGTGAGACACCTCAAGTTTGTACATACCCAGTGCTACACTTGTGAGCACAAAGCTTTGTAAAGTTACTACTAGCAGAGGAGTAGATAACTCTTACTAAGACTTACTCAAAATAGCATAACAGTCATAACTGCATTGGTAGTAACCAGAATCAAATATAAGAACAATTGTCTGGCTACCGCTGTACCAAGCAAAGAATCTGCCTTTATACAGAGGTTTCATCCAAAGACCTCAAAGCACTTGAACAACTAAGTCTCACCTCCCCACCCTGAGGTCTGTCTATACTATATGTGCTTTAAAGAAAGAGAACATAAAGTTGGAAATGTTAAGTGGTAAATCTGAATGTTAGCTTACAGATACCATAGTCCCAGTTTCTACTTTTTATTAACAAAAAAATTTAATATCCTTTTGCACAGAACTCTTAATAACAGTTCATTGCAAGCCATAGGAAAAAGGATGGGCCAAGAAAAAGTCTGTCAGAAATCCCCACTGCTAGAAAAAGGGTACAGTCTTTGGATTCTGGTATTTCCTTGCAAAGCACGGTTTTAAAGTTTAAATGCACCTATTCTCTGCTGGAGATACACAACCCCACTGGCTCAGAGCAAGGAATCACTGAATTTAGAGGTGACAGCCATTTAACCACTTAGTTTCTGCTAAACAGAGTTTTGGCAGTGACACCTTCAAATACACACAGATGATGATCAAAAATTCACTATAACCCAACAAGATAAATAAATAACATAAAAAAAAATACTGAAATACACTTACAGTAGTTTTTCTACCATCCCACTTCTGTTGAGTTCTAATTGCAGACATTTCTCACTCACCAAGAGACCTTGAACATACTAGTTCCTCTGCGCTGCTGTCCTTTACACAAACAGAAATACTTTACATCCCACAGGCCCTCTCTGAGGCTCATAGCTGTATAATGCTTTGAAGTTTAAGAGTTATTCATTATGTTCCAAGTATGATGAAGCCACAGAAAATTCAATTCCAAGCTAACACAATCATCTGTCCAAGGGTAAACATAATGGAAAAAAGTTATAAACAGCTATAAATTAGGGCTTGCAAATCTAGGGAGCATCTCAACCTCACTGTTACTACATAGATGCAGTAAAATAGAGCTTGGCCACCCAATTTTTGAAGAGGCAGTCAAGCTACAGCAGCTTAACAAGTTATCGCTGGGTCGTGGTAACTTTCCATGTGTATGTACCTAGCCCATGGTGAACACAAGATAACAAAGTTTACACATAAACCTTTTCAGTGCAGATGCAGGGTGTGGTTCTCCTGCAGCGTAAAACCAGAATCAATCCAGAGGCTCAACAGTGCTGAAAAGGGACAGACAGACAGACACACACACACAAAACCCCCATAACCACACACAAAATGAGGTGGTTACCATCTCTAACTAGGCAGTGTCTTAGAGTCCTGGAAAGTAGTCATCAATCTAAAACATGCACCAAAGCCCAAAAAGAGAGTTTCATTCACTAGCCCAGCAAAACCACTGACAACAGAGCTAGAAGATGATATGGCAGACCTTCCAGAATGCTCCTCACTCCCTCCAGGTTTCTTCCTTACAGCATGTTTCTAATGGCTTTTATCCAATGAAATTATAAAGAAGGCCATTTCCATATGAGGCTATTTCATTTTGTTGCTACACAAAGTACTCCCCATTTAGGGGGGGTAAAAGCTGCTATGAACAGAAAGTAATACAATCTTTTCATACAGATCAAATAAAATCATAAACATAACGTACAAACAAAAGCAAGGGGAAAACATATTCAAAACAAACAAGATCTACACATGAATGAAAGGAAAAAAAAACACTCATGAGGTTTTTATGAAATGGAGTAGAAATAAAAGAGGTAACCTCTAGATTTCCTAGACTGTCAGGTACCCATTGCTGGACAGTTTCTACAACCCCTTCCGGTGTATTGCAAAGGTATCTCAGTGAAATATAGTTCCACATAATACTATTTCTTACTGAGTAAATAACATCCTAGCCCATTGTTTTAGTGCTAAAGACTCAATATGATGTGTTTGGAGTAAGTAATGTAACACAGGTCCAGATGCAGCAAGTGAAATGCTATTTCCTCATTCAACCCACTGCATCTCATTTTCATAGCCTGGAATCTGGATAATTTTCCAGCTTCCAGGAACCACCATAGACTACTTGTACATCTGATATCCAAACTTTCCCTCTCATCTGGTGCAAAACACCCAAAGGTCCTTTCATTAGATCATCTGCTGGCTGAAGAGAAGACACTGCTATGATCAGTGAACTAATGTGGCTGCAGGCATTAAGGGACATGCCAACTACACAAATCCCTCCTTCAGAGAAGGATCACAGTAATCTTTAAGAAGCCCATCTCAGCCTAACAAAGGAAAAACATGAGATCAACAATTTCTTAATAAGCAAAAGAAGCGTGATACACCTTGGGGAGTGCAGTAGGGAGAGGGGGAATGAGGAAGAACTTCTGGATAACATCTCCCTATGGCAGTCAGACACCAGGCACAGAACAGAAGACACGTATGAAGTCAAAGCATCTCGCAAACCAAAGATCGTGGTTTTCCACAGTGCATTTCAATCACAGAGTGAGCAAGGGGAGAGACAGGCTGCAGGCAGCTGTTAAGGTTCTAGGAAATAAGGGAAAACAGATTTTTCCTTTTCTTTACTTACCTCATGACAAACAGATTAGGACATGAGTGCTCCTTCCCAATACAGTCCCAAATCAATGCCAGAATATAATCAGAGTTTAGCTACTGATATACAAGATTTCTCTTCCAGCATCTTCCAAGTGCTATAAGACTCCTGACAGTTATTTTAGGCTATTCACACAACGCTAGCAGAAGCTTTCTCAGGTACTTGAAAGAGCTGATTTACTGCAATTATCCCAAATAACAAATGTCTCCCTAACCCTTCCCTTTCACAAAGAGGATGTTCGTCTCTAATTAGTAATTGATCTACTTAATCAGAAAGTCTGGATTAGCCCATACTGTTTCTCTTTACTAACCAGGAAGATGTGTTAGCAAAGGGACCTTCTTCTCTGGTGGTTAAAACGCATGAGAATAAATACTTTACAATGGAGGTATTTGTCTGCCTGCTTGTCTTGCTTGGAGGCTTAGTTGCTCAAATAACCTGACAATTGCTCAGCCAAGGAACTGCAGACACAAAACTTTTGAAACATATGATGTGCACCAAGAAACACAAGGGAGATGAGAAGGGAGTGCCTTAACATTTCTTCCTTCATTACTCTTCTATCTCCTGCACAAAAAAAAAAAACAAACAGTCTCAGCCCTGCAGTATTATCCAGCAGGTTCCAAAACCAGCGCTTTCTGGTTTGCATTGTGAAGAATGGCAAGGAGAAATTCGACACTGAGAATGTTACCCAACCTTGATCAACTGCCTCACCAACAGGATCAAGGATAAATAAGGAAAGGTGACTCTTCAAATGGCTGAAGGTAGCATCTTCTTCTCCAATTACAATTTTTTTTTCTGGTTTTCACTTGAGAAAACAGAATTTCCTAGTTCATTTGAGAAACTACAGCTGTCATACTTCCCCAGCAGAAACCTAGAGCTCCTACCACTATGTGAGACTGACTCAACAGCCAAAGCTCTCTCACTCTGAAGCAAGTTAACAGTTGCCTTCAACTGGAGAAATGTGTCTCTGATCAGTTGAGGTCACATGCCATATGACACAAATGACCACTTACATTCTGACATATCAGGGACAAGATTACTGCTAAAGCAGCTGGCTAGACTGAGATACCTTAAAGGAACCAGATTTCTAGAAAGTACTCATCACCCATTTGAGAGGGAGGAACTCTCCTTCTTACTGCTTTAAAACAACCTACCTCCTGCCATTGATTAACTAAAAGAAGGTTCTGAAAATGAGTAACTTTGACTCACGTTTAAAGTTAGAGATATGGCAGCGGCTCTTATGCTGGCTTTAAGGAATGTTCACAATGACATACAGTAAGAGTTTAATTTCCACATTTCAAGTAGTGTAAACCCTCTCTTTTGTAAGTGTAGATTTGCCAGGGTAAAGAAGCCGCCAATGCAATTGACAATTCAGGTACCTGTTTCAATGTGAAACCTGCCAGCTATGTCAGCAGGCCATTCACGGGTAACCTGTGGCATACAGACACTAAAAGTTCCTGCAATTGAGCATTTATAGCACACACCGAGTGTGTATATATTTTTTTAAATTTTTTTTTTTTTAAAACATTCATACCCTAACTTGTATGCCAATTTACCGCAACACAATAAAGCTAATGGTCCTTTGTTCCAGGTGATGTAAAGAATTTAAAATATAAAATAACAACAACAAACACTTTAGGGTTATTAAAGGGCATCAAAAAATATCCAGAGAGGATCTTGGATGCAATCCTTGGTCCCAGGGAAACTTATGGGAACTTTCCTGTGATCTCAGTAGGGCCAGTTTTCACTACCATCATGAAATGGAAAAATCATTTTTCAGTGTACTTTATTCAACTTATCAACTCACCTTAAGATTACCTCTAGCTTAAGAATTAGAAATTTAAACTTGAAAGGTTTTTTTAAAAATCTCATGTTTATGTATAAGTATATATAAAAGCACCTGAGAAGAGGAAACCAGAAAGAAGCAAAAGTCATAGAAAAAAAAAAAAAAGATGCGTTAACAACCGAAATAGTATCATCTATCCATGTAGAGGACCAAGCAGGCACTTGCCATTGTACCAGAGGATTTTCTGTATCTGTATTCAGCTGCAGTATCTAATAGGTCCTGCTCTTTACAGGGATGCAAATAACCAAATTTCCTTTATTTCTGCTCTTTACTTCCCCTTTATCAAATCTTAAAGCAACTCACTAGGTAGGAGTAAATGTAATCCTGGACATTGATCCTTAACATATTAACCAGCTGAACTTTTTTACACAGCATTTAGGAAAAGATCCCTGATAGAAGTAATCTACTATCAAGCATTATAAGTACAGCATCAAGCTCACAAAGCCATCTACAGTATATAGTCATTTACTTTTTCCTAGTTCGGTAATAATAACAAGGTAAGCAGAAGCTAAGGTACCATTACTATGTTGTTGCTTTTGCAGCCAAATTCCTTGTCTTCAGTTACTGCAGAAAATCATTTATGTTTTTATAGCCCTTGCTGGAGATGGTTTTGCTCAGTCTCCTTAGAATCATAGAATGTCTCGAGTTGGAAGGGACCCATAAGGATCATCGAGGCCAAATCCCTATTCCTTGCAGGACTACCGAAAACTAAACCATGTGACTAAGAGCGTTGTCCAGATGCTCCTTGACTTAGATCTACGCTGAGCAATGCTCAGCATATTAAAGGAACATACTTGACTCAGCACTGCCCTGAGATCCAGGCATCGCTCCTTTGTGCACCAAGAGCATTTCTCTGAGAGTATGACAAACTTGGAGGTCATGGACAGAGAAGGGATATCTCATATAGATGGACATCAAGCTTTTACTGGTGTTAAAGATCAGAGCCTGGATTTAGCACTAGAAGATAGGAGTAGTCCAGCTATGATGAAAGACTGATGACTCGGCCACTAAATGCTTACCCCTGCCAAATACTTGTTTAGGTTGCACTTGATGTCACATTTGCTATCCGTTGTTTGCATGGCATGCAAATACACCAATACCTCAACCACCCATATGCCTTCTTACCAACAGGTCTCTCATCTCGCTTTGAAGTACAAGAAAGGGAACAGACTCATCATCTTTTCAACACAAATGGAAAGAAAATAAATCAGTGCAAAATTAAATCTCCAAGAGACTTCAGTGTAAACAATGCCTACAGAAACACACAGAAAGGATTGGGGTTCTCTTGTGGAAGCAAGCACAAAAAGATTCCTCTTAAGAGAGACTTAAATTTGGTTGGAGAAGAATTTAGATATAACAAGTGTGTATAACACTCAGGAATGTTTGATTTATTAAAAGTACATATGCCACAGGTTGCACAGGAAGCACAGAAATCACCCAGCACAGAATGAGCAGATAAAATATCATCAGGGAACTTCCATCATATTAGAGAGTATAAAAATACATCAGGGAAAATTAACAGGAAGACTTTACAGAAATTAATAGCTTCCCCTCCAAACTCCAGAGAAGATAAAGAAAACACAGCTACTGTTTGCACAGTTGTTATGGGTTAACCCCGGTGGGCAGCTCAGCCCCACCTAGCTGCTCACTGGCACCCTGCAGTAAGGTGGGGAGAGAATGGGAAGCATAAAAGTGAGAAAACTCATGGGCTGAGATAAAGACACTTTAATAGGTAAAGCAAAAGCCGTGCACACAAGCAAAGCAACATAAGGAATTCATTCACCGCTTCCCATGGGCAGGCAGATGTTCAGCTGATTCCAGGAAAGCAGGGCTCTGTCACACCTAACAGTGACTTGGGAAGACAAATGCCATAACTCCAAATGTCCCCCCTTCCTCCTTCTTTACCCCAGCTTTTAGTGCTGAGCATGATGCTGTATGGTATGGAATATCCCTTTAGTCAGTTGGGGTCAGCTGTCCCGGCTGTGTCCCCTCCCGACTTCTGGTGCACCCCCAGCCTGCTCACTGGCAGGGCAGGGTGAGAAACAGAAGCCTTGACACTGTGCAAGCACTGTGCAGCACTTGCTAAAAAATCCCTGTGTTATCCACACTGTTTTGGTCACAAATCCAAAACAGAGCACCGTACAAACTGCTATGAAGAAAATTAACTCCATCCCAGCCAAAATCAGTGCAGCAATTTTAGTTAAATGGATCAAAACCTAATGATGCCTAGGCCAAGTAAAATTGCTGCAATGAAGTTGTGTTAACAACTAGAGTAAAATTCTGTAGCTTTTACTGAAATATTTTATCCACATCATCATGGTTTAATCCCAGTTAGCAACTAAGCACCATGCAGCCGCTCGCTCATTCCCCCCACCCAGTGGGATGGGGAGAGAATAAAAAAAAAGTAGAACTCATGGGTTCAGATAAAGACAGTTTAATAGGACAGAAAGGAAAAAAATTAATAATAAACAATAATAATAATAAAAATAATTAGAATATACAAAACAAGTGATGCACAATGCATTTGCTCACTACTCACTGACTGACGCCCAGTTAGTCCCTCAGCAGTGATACGCCCCTCCTGGCCAACTCCCCCCAGTTTATATACTGGGCATGATGTCACATGGTATGGAATACTCCACTGGCCGGTTTGGGTCAGCTGTCCTGGCTGTGTCCCCTCCCAACTTCTTGTGCCCCTCCAGCCTTCTTGCTGGCAGGGCACGAGAAGCTGAAAAATCCTTGACTTTAGATTAAACACCACTTAGCAACAACTGAAAACATCAGTGTGTTACCAACCTTATTCTCCTACTAAATCCAAAATGTAACACTATACCAGCTACTAGAAAGAAAATTAACTCTATCCCAGCTGAAACCAGGACAATATACTGCAGCAAAACATTACACATTTAATGCAAAACGAAAATAAAACTGGAAAATAGTTTTTTAAATCTTGGGGTACACAGCTTCCAGAAGCTGCATGGATCTGGACTAATTCTGACATTGTATGGCTCTGAATGCTCTAGCTGAAGTTAAAAAATATACAATAAAAAAGAACATTGGCTGAAGTCCTAGTTTATCCTACTTATTACAGCTCCATAGCCATAGAGCCAAGCCAGTAAAAAATTGGGAGGGCAAGGTGGGGAGTAGTTGAGCTTTCACTCAAAATGTTTTGTGGTATCAGGCATGGATGACCAGTTTGAAAAGTCTGTCAAATTAATTTTAGTTCATATACAATTGACTGACTTGGTATCATGATATTAGAAAAGGATGTGCAATGAGAGTAAGATCCTTTGGGAATAAAACATTAACAGGCAGAGGGCATTTAGGAAGACAGAGTGACCACTTACAGGGAAATATATTGACTTCTAAGAAAAAAGATTGAGGCTTTTGACATTCTCTTAGAAGGCCTGCAGCAATAGCTGTATGCCAGCAACACTGAATACAGCAGAAAGAAATTATATCTTTTGCAGAAACATAAGAGAAACAGGCTACTGAACGCTGTTTACAGAAACCGGCTCAATCTTGGAAGGATGCATACAGATAGCTGTTGTACAAAAGACTGGGATCAGGGTTTAATCACAATTTGTTGACAAGATACACAACAAACCTCTAGACTTGCGTGAATGTGATTAAACTGAACCACACGGTCAAGTCAAAGAGGAAAGGAAAAAGCAGGGGGAGTCATCCAACATTTTGAGACAGTACCTCCACCTAGCAGAGCAAAGCAAACCCGCTCCATGAAAGCGGAACAGGATGGAAAGATTCTGGCTCCATTTTGCCTGGAAATATTCACACTAAGTAGTGCAAATTATACCAAAGGTGCACCAGAGCTGTAGTCAGAAATGGATAAATTCATGTCATTCACTGCATACCAAAGAAAGCAAGAATGAGAAGCACGAGGAAGGTGAAGCTGCTCAAAGGAGCTGGCATGCAGCTATCACCTGAAGACTCTGCCCTGCAAGGTAAGAAAGGTTCAAATGGTTTACTGTTGGAGACATGACACTAGCCACTAATACATCTGTCTTTCTCACAACACTTGAAACTACTACTAGCCCAATAACAGAACTCACTAAATCCTAGGAAGGGAACCTCAGGACAGAAGGAGAAGGAACAGCTGCCTGAAAGGAGCCCTCACAGACAAACAAAAGACTCATGAATCAAAGTAATTCTGTTCATAAAATGATAAATGTGATCCTTAAAGAAAGAAAGAAAGAAAAGCCTCAGGATAGCCCTAAGTCAGCAAGATGACTGAAAGAAGGTCCATGCTTCTGCTCTGCTTGCTAAACTGGCCTATTTGCTTGTCCATTGCTGATCATATCAAACTTTGCTTCTCTCAAAATATGCACAGAACACACATAATTTTTACTTTGGTCTTAAGACTTTGATTATTTGCATCAGAAAGCATCTAAAGCAAGAAACTGAAGATTAACTAAAACTGGCTTACAATTTTATGAGTGCATGAATAAAGAGCTAATTGGGAAGAATTACACATCCCTTTTAAATGACTGCAACCAAACCTTCGCACCTTTGCTCAAGCAGGCTTAGAGAAGACTTTCAAACAAAAAAAGCAAATTAAAAAAAAAAAACAACAACAAACAAATACAAAAAACAAACACAAATCAAGAAAGCCACCTGGTCTAAGAACTGAAGCTCTGTTTTGAAACATGGAATTTCAGTGGTCAGTCACTCCTGGAAGTTACGAGGTACTAAGAGCTATTACTGACTAGGCTACCCTCCACAGGCACTTCAGACTAGAGCCGTCAGCCTCTGATGGGCATTACAAGCCGTGACTTCATTATCTTCTACATAGGCAAGATTGGGTTCAGATACCTATCTAAAATCGTGTATTTGGACACATCCACCAAGACAGCAGTGGTCCAACACAACTTCTTAAGCAATTCCAAAGATCATAGCTTGAATGCTCACTTTGCTAAGAGTACATTTACTTTCCAAACTTATAACCCCTCTCTTTGTTGATACGGGAACTTCAAGCAAGTCCAGAGCATTTTCACAGTCAACAGAGGAAAACAGACTTAATATCACACATCTGGAGGAAAGCAACACAAAACATCTACCTGCACAAAACCAATACACATTCCCAGAGAGGAACTTATACTTGATGCCAGTTGCAATCTATCCTTATATTTAATATCAATTATTAGTGATGGATATCTACTGTAGAGCTAATTTTTTTTATTTACTCAGAGCAACTGTTTAGAACCAGAGAGAAAGCTAGAATGAATCAACACTAAAAGCCAAAACTACAAAATAATGAATTATTCTTTTAACACAGACACAATCCTTATAGTTTCAGCATATGAACAGTTATATGTTTAGAAAAAGTGTAAAAATCCAGAGTTTCAATGCATACGGACACAACCCACAGCAAAGCAAATAGTGGCACAGTCTGTCCTTGAATTCATATTTTCTTAATTACCTAGGCCCATTACCATTGAACACTCTTTGTAAAGAGCTACAGAGCTCTCATACCTGAACATTACCAACAGATGTGTTCTTCAATATCCAAGAGAGCTGAAATCGCCTAAGAGTCTCAGGGCTTTTCTGCACAAGAATACTTTCTGACAGAGCTATATAGTAACATTACATAGTTATACTTGCACCAATAAACTCCCCATGTGGACACAGACTTTGAGAACAGAATGCCTTTTTCCTTGTGCAGACAAATCCCCAGTAGCATTTGTGTAATTCACTTAAAAGCCTAATGTCAAAGCAGCTGATATACCCAAGTGACTTTATACTTTTGCACTTTTGCCCAAGCCAATAGGGAACAAAATGGAGAGGTGGTCAACACTGTTGCTTCCATAGTTCCTGATACAACTTTACTACAAAGGACTTGTGCAGAGAACAAAAAGTCAGTTCCTTGTAACCAAGGAGTTAATTAATAAGAGGGGAAAGAGAAGCACATGGATGTTGGCATAAGGCAGACAGGACAGCAAAAGATGTGGAGCTTGGGAAAGAAATAATCCATAAAACTGAACCAAAAGGGCACATTCTTATGCAAAACCAGATTTCCTGTTCCCATTCCAGTTTTTTGCCCTCCTTTGACTGAACACCCTTGACAGATTGTCTGGCCTGACAATGGAAAGGTGAAAGCACAGTATAAGCAGTCACTCCTGCTTGTGCTATCCGCCAACACACCAAAAGCAGGCTGACCTTCATTCCCACTGCCAGAAACTTAAGGTCAATATGAATGTCTAAAAAGGTTGTCCTGAGCATTCAGCAATGTTTTTTTAAAAGCTGTGAAAGGGAAACTTTCCAAAGCTGGAAGGAGGAAAGAGGAAAGGTCTTTCAGCAGCTGCAAAAACTACCTTATAAGCCTTTCAATTGCAGCAGGATGAGCTAATAAAGCTGGCCCTTAAACCCTGGAGGTTCAGTGTTCAAATTCTGCTTCAAGTTCACAAATGAAAGGAATCTATTATGCTTGCGTTAGTAGTCTGAGGAATCAAGCCACATCAGAAAAAGACTATACTCTCTGACTAGACTCATTGAAAACGCATCAGAGACAGGCAGCAGAGTGTCTTTTAGTCTGTTGGCAGAACATTCTCCAAAACCTTGCCTCCTAATGTCCTACTGCCGTATCGGTGTTAATTGCCTGTTTTTGTAAGATGCATTTTTAAAAGAGGCTTCCTGGTCAATGATAAAACCAAGCTTTCAAAATATACCACTAGACTTATTCAACTTAAGGATACAAAATATGCATCTAGTTACACTTCTCAATTAAAACACAAACTAGACCCAGGAAGAAAAAATTCCCAGTGCAATTTTCTCATAAATCCTTCCCACAGAGCAGCCCAAAGGGAAACAGAGGGTTGATTAATCTTCAGAACTAGAAAAACAGTATTTTAGTTTACATCTTAATTTTGAATTTTTCAGTACAAATTATTTCATTATAAAACTAATCGAAGCAGGGGCAACTCACTGGTTTATCTCTAAAATACTACATGGGCACGTGGACAAATTTTTGGCACATCTGTGTGCAGAACATGTCTCAAGCATATTGCTAACTTTAAGATGGAACTGGAGGGAAATAACTCGGCCACCAGTACTGCATCATTGACCACTACTGGACAATAAATGGAAGGGAGCAGAAGTCTGTCCATGGTCTATTGTCTAAATGGAAAGATGTCCTACAATAGCTTACTTCTAATAAAATTCCACAATGCGGTCACATACTACTTCATTCCTACAGGGAACTGGGAACACAAAATACAGTCAAAAGACACAAAATAAATTACAGCCAAATTCTCCAATTTCTGATGCAAAGGATTACTTTAGTTCATAAAAATCACCGTCTATGGTAGCCTGGCAGGAGATTTGAGTGTAAAATCTCTGCCATCTTCATCAGGACATGAGTTACATTTCAGTGTCAGGCAGTTCCTCTCAACTCACTTTTTCAAGGCTCAGCTTCTAAGCAGCAAACCCAAACCAACTCAACACTGTCACTGTAGAAAAGCCAAGCTCCTACCTGATTTGCATGTCCTGCCATCATCTTCTAGCTGCACACCAGTGGGACAGGCACAGCTGTAGAAGGGGTCTCTTGGAGACAGCAGGCACAGATGGGAGCAACCACCGTTGTTTTCTTCACATGGAGTGTGAACTTCAAGAAACCAAACAGATTTATTTTCTCCATGAGGAAGAAATTATAGATCCCAAATGACTGGCACAAGCTTTAGTGCTAAAAGACGGAGGAACCACAAAATAAAAGTGTTTGATTCCCCCCTCCCCAGCACCTTGCTTCTAGGGGCATCTAAATTGAGATGCACACAAACGCTGATTTTGAAAGAGCTGACAGCTCAGCACATTCCCACTATACAGTTCTTTTCAATGTTTCTAAAGCTGAACACAGCTAAGAGCTTTGGACATCAGTTACTTTGCGGATGTCAGGTCTGCCAAGCATCATGAAAATAGAAAACAGGGCTTGGAGGATGGTGATGGTGGGGGGGTAACCAGTTCTATGAAAGAAAGCAAAACATAACAATTTGTACAATTCCTACATTACAGTAGCGTTGTGTGTTGGAAACATCTTTTCCTACTGGAAAGCTTTCACAGCCAGACATATCCCTGAATCACCAGGAAATCCAGAGGAGCAACATGTAAAGTCAGCAATCTTGAAAATGAAAAAAACAAACAAAACAAAACAAACAAACAAAAAAAAAAAAAAGAAAAAAGGGAGGGGATGATGACAGGATGGGACAGACACGCGACAACTGCACGCACCTATCTCATATACATGGGAAAAAAAGTGCCAGCAAAAGATGGAACTGTAACCATAAATCATAATTATGGAGAATATTGCTAGCTATTAAAAAAAAATAAATGAAATATTGCAAGTCGTGCAAGATGTCTCCAAAATCAATCCTAGTTTGAATAAGCATCTGAACTGCTTTAATATAAAACCAGAAAATTTGGCTTGTGTTGCTTCCACTGACAGTCAAAAAGAGGTAAAAAAGGGAGAGGAAGGAATCCAAGCCTGATCTTAATGAAGTCATTGGCATCTGAGCTACTTTCAGCATATGCTATTTCCCTACGTGCTGTATTTTCTTTGTGACTGGCCCAGAAATACTATGACCCAAGGCTGGGACATTCCCTGAGCTAAAAGCAATGACAAGAATTCAGCATAGACAAACTCTTATCTGGAGCTGTGAGATAAACTAGGGTGCTGTGCATACCCGACAACCTCAATGAAAATGTGTTCCATCACCAAAATGATCTCCAAACTCCTTTTACTTACTTTCTAGCCTGTTTACTGACATCCTATAAACTTTACTGGAATGACAAACATTATCTTTGGGGAAGCAAACTTTACAGTTGGTGTAAATAAAGAAGCCAATCCAAATGGCAAGAGTATCTCCCCTAGGCAAGAGATGATTTTTCCCATAGCTACTCAATTATATACGTTTCCACGCCATTGCTTTTAAGTCCCATTCCCACAATCCTAAAAAAACCCTAGACCAACCACCATATGGAATCACAGGCATATACAAAATATATGCAGCCTCATTCAACTCTTAATTCTTTACACCTGCCTTCCTTTGAAGTAGGATCATACATAAAGGAAAAAATAGAGGCACAAATATGTTTTATTACAAAAGCTCAGAACTAAATCCCTTCCATACCAAAGCATTCATAAACTATTTGTTACATATTGAAGATAAACATGATCAAGTCTAGACTGCAAAAACCAGACTTGCAAGTACCTGAACATTACATATTTCGTGGTAATTCTACTTACTAAAAAAAAAAAAAGTAATGGTAAACATTTTTTTCAGTTGTGTTTAAAATAATGGTGTTAAACACATGCCAGGTGAGTCTTTATCATTCTCATTCAGATATTCCAAATCAAAAGATGTCACCGAAGTACTCCACTGGATTTTGGATTTTGTTACCAACTGGAATGATAACTGAGCTCGTAGCAATTCAGGCTGGAATTTTCAAAGAAAGGTGCAGGATTTGGGTACTTATACCTTTAGCAACAAATCTCCTGACAAGTGTTCACAACCCTACAGCTTCACACTAAACCACTTTTATGATTAACGTTTTTCCTGATAGATAAGTAACAGTCATGCAAAAAGTTTCAGGGAAAAGTAAAACATACAGTATGGCTGCCGGTCTGGACTTAAGACCTGGATGTCCATCGGTGAATATAGGGCGGACAATATTTCTCTCCTTTTCTCTCCTGTCCTTTTGTTACAGGCATGAATGGAGCGCGTTTGCCAGTCTGTCCAATACAAAGTGTCTCCAGACAACGTCAGTGCAAAGGGATGAGTAAGACTACCTTCAACAACCTTTTGCCTAGATGAAAGAAAGAGCAAGGATTAAAAATGCATTGCTTCCACTTGTTACCATGCAGAAAAAAATCTGGTTTTGTAAAAACTTATATAGGAATTGTCTTCTTTTAATGAATTCACTGGACTGAGAGATTCACCCGGTGGTAAAAGTGATAATCAGACTGAAGAATGTAAAACAAGGCTTTGCCCCTTCATAGCAATAAGCACACAAATATACTGGGTTTCATAGTGACACGGTATCTAATTCAGCTCCACACTGACCTCTGAAAGGCCACACTGAAGTTCCTTAAAAGGGTTGTGCAGATACCCAAACACACTTGCCTTTTGGAGGAAACACAGGTCCAAAGAGGGCACCTCCAATCAAAGCATTACTCTTTTTGTCCCCCTATGCAATATACGACATCTTTGCCCAGGACTTGAGTTGCACTCAGTCCTTTCTTGTAGCAGGAAAAGGAAGAAACGACCCAAGAGTCTCTTTAAATTACTTCTCTTAACTTGGTCAGCTGCAGAAACAAATGTATTTCACATTATCTTTTCAAATGTAGAGCAAGGCTTAGTTATATTTTTTCTAAGACTAAATATTTATAATTAATATAAATCAGAAACATTTCAGATGTTTTTCAATGACCTCATTCAGCCACACCTCTTCTGGGGATGCATATATTTTCACATTGGTTATTAGCTGAACTGAAAGCCAGAAAACGCATGACATTTCCAACTGTCATGGTTAAACCCCAGCCAGCAACTAAGCGCTATGCAGCCGCTCGCCCACTGCCCCCCAACCCAGTGGGACGGGGGAGAGAGTCAGGAAAATTTAAAACTCATGGGTTCAGATAAAGACAGTTGAATAGGACAGAAAGGAAAAAGATAATAACAGTGATAACAATAATAATAAAAATAAAAGAATTGAAATACACAAAACAAGTGATGCACAATGCATTTGCTCACTACTCACTGACTGATGCCCAGTTAGTCCCTCAGCAGCGATACGCCCCCAGTCCAGGCCAACTCTCCCCAGTTTATATACTAGATGTGACGTCGCATGGTATGGAATACCCCGTTGGCCAGTTTGGGTCAGCTGCCCTGGCTGTGTCCTGTGCCAACTTCTTGTGCCCCTCCAGCTTTCTTGCTGACTGGGCATAAGAAGCTGAAAAATCCTTGACTTTAGACTAAACACTACTTAGCAACAACTGAAAACACCAGTGTGTTACCAACATTCTTCTCATCCTAAATCCAAAACACAGCACTATACCAGCTACTAGAAAGAACATTAACTCTATCCCAACATGTCTTCTAAACTCACGGGATCTCCAAATTTACACACATTGCAATAAATTTGTATAAATTAGATTCAGTAGTTTGGGGGACATTTACTAAGCCAGTGAAAACATACTTAACAATTCCTCAGTCAAAACAATATGAACTCCATTTTCACAAAATTCATGCATTTTATGTGTGCACAAACATACACCTTCCAAACCAGTGTTCTAACACAGCAAACCAGTATTCAAAATTTTCTATCACACAGCTTTGAAAAAGCTGAAGTCTCAGCATCATCTTGAAGGAAAGAGGAACATTTTTCTTATACCTAGATTCACATCTGCATTTAAATTGTTACCATTGAAGAGATTACAGAAAAAAAAAAACCAAAAAACAGCTAACATTTGGCACGGAAGGATTCTGTTTCATTTTGAGCAGCATAGGTACTGTTTGTGTTTCCTGAGGGGGAAAGGCAGAATATAAAAAGTGCCCCCAAAATTCTTCATATGTATTCAGACATGGACAAGTTTAAAACAGACCGACACATACAAACAAGTATCTACATACACATGTACAAAGGAGAAAATGTGGAAAAAAAGAAAACAAAATTATTTTCTCTAGAACAGAAAGAATAAAATTGAAACTGCTCTAAAATTTCTGTCTTTCAAATTATCATTACTACTTCTCTCACCATAAAACATGACAGAATAAATAGAAATACTGATTTCACTTTCTCTTTCCACTCTCACCGTTGCTGTCGCTTTTTTACTAATAACAGCAGTGGCTGTATTCTAGTATCGTAGCAGCTGTTTTCCATTATATATTGCCCCTATTTCCATCATTCTTAGATATCAAGTCTCCCCTTCTCCTGTAATTACATCCCTTGAAACAGTTCCAGCCGATGTGCTTGCAAACTGAAGCTTGCCAAGATGCAACAGGAAGATTGCTCTGGTAACTTTAATCCACCATGCAGAATGCAAATTTCCTTTTTATTTGAATTCTGAAACAATTCTGGGACGGGAGGGGTAGAAGCATGTGAAACACCATAAGATTTCTTTATTGACAAGTCTGGGTGAAACTTATTTTGCTCTATATTTAAGGAACAGAAGCAACCTCCAAAGTTATCAACTAGTTTGAACCATTATTGAAGTCTGCCTTGACACCAGAACCTAAGAGTCCCAACTTCACAGACGTCTGTTTCAATATTGATCAGTGGAAGGGAAAAAAGAATAAATAAAAATTTCATTTTAAAAGAGTTTAAATTAAGATCAATATTCATGGAATTTTATTAATATGCATAACATTTTAGGAAGGAAGTTTTATGATATGGTAACAATATAAAATATACACAGCTAAATGACATCAAGCTATTATATTGGACAACACCTAAAAGTCCACATGCAGTTAGACACAAGGAATTTCCAGAATGCATCCTGCACAGGCATATCCTGACCTCAAGTGTGCATTTACACCCTCCAGCAGCAATTGGACTCATTAACTCCACTAACCTCATTTATTCCAGTTGAGTAAAATATGTAAGAAGTGTACACCAGTGAGCTAATTATATTTTTTAATGCAAAATACATTAATTTTTCCTAACATACTGTTTCATTTATGGTTCAATGGAAAACTGCTTGGGAGGTGGGGCACATGCACTAATCTATCACAAAGTAATTTGGACAGATTGGTGGAATTAGTCTATTCAAAGGCTTGCTCCCTTTCAGGTGGCCTTTCTCTACCCTAAAATGAGCAAAATAAATTTTACTTACCAATTACAACTTAAAGTTTTTACACAGACAGGCAAGTAAAGTTTATACAATTTGTATGTGCATGATAACTGCAGAATCAGTCTGGAAACCTTACCCTCTGCCACTCACCCAAATCAGAGATACATATTCACCTTGTATTGTATGAAAATCTCTCTTAGAATTTGAATTTTGAGAGACCATTTTCTTTCTGTCTATGAACCTGCACCTAGCCTTTGAGTTACCACTCCCTTCCATAAAGGCCTCTTCCCTTGCCTATACTTGACTGTCAGTCAGTACTTGTCATGTACTACAATGCCACCATTATCTAGCTCTTACATAGCGCTCTCAAAGAACTTAAGAGTGTTTTATAAAGGACGTCAATATTGTTATTCCTCTTTTAGGAGTGTGAAAATCAGGCACAGGATGCACCACAGTAAAAAAATTGGAAAACACCATGGAAAATGCAGTGGTTTTGGGGGGGAGGCATACTATTCTATTACACAGATATACATAAAATAAAACTCCTTCAACTTTTTACCAAAGCAGAATGACTTCATAACACAGACATGTAAAATGTTATGAAATTATGAAAATGAAAACATCATTTTAAACTATCTGAAGACCAAAGCCAGACCAGAATGCAGAGACTTGCCTTGTCGGCAGGACATTTCACTGGCAGATGACACTCGCCCTTCAGGACCAATACAACCTGCCCATTGAACACTGCATAGAATTCAAAGTGCAGTCTCAAACACCTAGGTCTGCCCTGTCTGCGCCTACAAAAGCCAGAACTCAACAGCACGCTTAGACAGCAGCCACCAACCAAAACTTCCATACTGTGCTTTCTATCAGGCTTTAAGAAAATCTGCTTCCTGCATGCTTGGCACCTGAAATAAGGTGAAGTTGGTTAATTTATAGGCATGCCACAAAGGACATGTTTGGATGGTGCCAAGGACAAGTGTGTCTCAATGTGTATTTCCTGCTGAAAGAAAATACAGTAACAATACTGCAAAATCCCAGTCATTAGTTAAATGTTAGATTGCCTAGGGCCAATGATAAGCATCTCCAACTATTTTCAATATAAGCCTAAAAATGAAAAATCCTGTTGTACAAGAAGGCTATGAACAGTCTATAGTGAAATACTGATACAAATAGTCTTACTTTTAGAACCAGTTTTATAGTCTGTGAGGCTATTTTACTTTTTGCAAGGCTATTAGCAACTGCATTTAAAAAGAACACTAAGGTATTGGCATTATTCTAGATTACTGAAAAAAACCCGCCTTAGTTCAAAATAAATGCAGGAAGTAAGAAATAACTTACATCATATTATTTTCTAAAGGAAACTTACCTAAAGGAACCATCCAGATTTGCCCTATGAATGAAACTCAGTTTTGCATCAGCCCAATAAAGTTTCTGCTCATCAAGATCTATTGTGAGTCCATTTGGCCAATAAATATCTGAATCAACAATTATTTTTCGTGTGCTGCTGTCCATTCCTGCCCGTTCTATTCTAGGTGTTTCACCCCAGTCAGTCCAATACATGTATCTGAAAAAGAAAGCAGAGGTGCACACAAATTAAATCACAATAAATGCTGGTTAGCTTTAGGAACAGAAGGGATGGCAGCTCTTTGCAAAGCCTATAAGTGTATATACATAGAGTGGTGTATATACACAAATGTATATCCCCAAAACTTTAACATACTTATTAACATACTTGTTGACGTGAATCAAACCACAGTTTCAGAGGGTGCAAAAAAAGTCCTTCATGAGAGCGTCTCTCACAAGCATTGCCTCTGCGTAATGTATTACCATTCTCTTTCAATGTTGGGCAGCACCTGATTGTTATAAGCATTTACAACCGAGTATCATCCTTGCATGGCCAGCTATTACACATTAATATCCTAAATCACATTCCGAAGCAACTAATTACCTATCCAAGCAGGCAATGACCATAGCCAAGCTTCCTTTTGCAAGTCTGTACACAGAAAAGAATAAAATAAATCAAGTGCCCTGAAATTTGTTTCTGTCAACAAATAAATCATGATTCCATGCAGACTTAGAATGACATTAGATTAAATTTTGGGGTGCTTTTTTTCCCCTCCCATCCATGTCCCAGTTCTCCTATGGGCAATTTAAGTAGCCTGAATAGAGACACTAACAGCACTTATCAATTGGAAAGGACCAGATCAAAATGTGGCAAATCACGCAATGTCTGACTGAAAAGTTGAGACTGTACAGTTAGGAGAGAAATTGTCTGATCAGAAGAGGCCAGTCAGTTCCCAGCTGGCAAACATTACTCAGCATAATATATCCAGGTTGCAAATTTGGCATGCCAGGGGTGCAAACACAACACAGCTGACCCCTTGCATAGCTACCTCAGGCCAGTCAGAGAAACAATATTGCCAATACAGTCACTTCTGGCAGGGCCTGTGTCAGAAAGCCTTTGACCCGAGTGAGCCCTCAAACAAAATTAGGTGTCTGTGCACTGACTGGACTCTTCACCACTCCAGTTCATCGCGCTATAGTAGATCAACAATGGTGCCGGATGGGCATCAGCTGGGTAAGTGCACCAAGCTACATCTAAGCCAAGTCCTGCTACCACTGTAGCTCCAGAAAAGCACGGTAAAGAGGCATCTATTCAGTCTTGCAGAGCCCACGCTTAGCCAGACTTTTCATAACCTGGATTATCCCAGACCCTCAAATCCCCTGCAGAAGACAGCACTGGCTATGCAACCATGCTAGAAACCACAAAGGAAGTAAATGAATGTGCACTGTGAACACACATGGAGGAAAAAAGCTTCATGGTTTCTTTTACGAAAGAATGCCGTCCACTTTGGGAACAAAGAGGGGACTACATTTGTAATTGCTGTCATGTTTCTCAGCAGGATGTTCTCCCCTTCGCAACAAAAGCTGCTCCTGTAAACTGCAGTAGCTCTGTAGCTGCTTCACGTGCAGCTGGGGCCAACACTTCAGCCAAGGAGGAACAAGCAGCTGTACAGTTATCCCCAGCACACATCCCTCACAACTCATTTAGGCTTAAAATGCTATGCTCTCCATGTACATACCGCACCCCAATTCAGCTGTACCTCCAGTTCCAGCGCAGTCACAGCACCTATTTAGACTGTTCTGATCACAGCAGCATACCTAATCGTTAGCATGTGTATCCTACTGAAGAGGGGAATATAGATAAAAATACAGATACAAACAGACAGGTAGAAATTACTCACCTGTCTCACAATACACATACACTTGAGCATGGGAGGGTAAAACAAGGAATTTCTAGTTGAAATGGTAAAGCTTCCATTCAGATGAGTCCTCAGGCTTCTGAGACAGCTCACCTCAGAGTGGCTGCAGCGGACTCATGTCCCCAGATGCCTTCCCCAAAACATCTCAACTCCAGCAGCCAGGACAGAGTGACTGCTCCTGAAGAAGTGGCAGCAGTAGCTGAACTGCCCCATTTCATAGGACAACCTATGAATGTAAATTGCCACTCATTTTGGTTTTCCTCAACAAGTCAGGCTGTAATTTGTGGCAGCTCAAACTGTGTGGGGAAGCAGCTACTGAGAAACAATGGAAGCCAGAGAAAAGCAGACATAAAAGAAACTGTCTACACAAACAGCTGGTGAATCAGACTGTGGAACTGATCCGTCCAAATACTCACTTTTGGTCAGGCCAAATCAGTTCTCTGATCTGGCTCACCTGCACAACCTTGAAGTATTCAAAGGTGTTTTGGGTTTGTGTGGCAAGGTTTTGGTAGTGGGGGAGGGGGCTACAGGGGTAGCTCCTGTGAGAAGCTGCTAAAAGCTTCTCCAAGGCTGAGCCCATCAGCAACAGTGGTAGTGCCTCTATGTTAAGAAGGGGAAACCTGCAGTGGAGGAGGGCAGTGGGGTGTGAGAGAAAGCCCCGTGCAGACAGCAAGGTCAGTGAAGAAGGAGGGGGAAGAGGTGCGCTGGAGGAGGGATGCCCCTGCAGCCCCTGGTGAGACGGCAGGCTGTCCCCCTGCAGCCCATGGAGGGGAGCGGGGGAGCAGATGCCCACCTGCAGCCTGGGGAGGAGCCCACGCCAGAGCAGGGGGATGCCCTCAAAGATGGCCGTGACTCCATGGGAAAACCTGTGCTGCAGCAGCCTGTACCTGAAGGACTGCAGCCTGTGGAAGGGACCCGTGCCAGAGAAGTTCACGGAGAACTGTCTCCTGCGGGAGGGACCCCACGCTGGAGCAGGGGAAGAGTGAGGAGTCCTCCCCCTGAGGAGGAAGAAGCAGCAGAGACAACATGTGATGAACCGACCCCAACCCCCATTCCCCATCTCCCTGTGCCACTGGTGGGAGAAGGGGGACAAATCAGGAGTGGAGTTGAGCCCAGGAAGGAGGGAGGGGTGGGGGGAAGGTGTAATAAGATTCGGGGTTTACTTCTCATTATCCTTGCTTTGATTTGATTGGTAACAAGTTAAATTGGGTTCCCCCTGCCCCCCAAATCCAGTCTGTTTTGCCCGTGACCATAACTGGTGAGTGATCCCTCCCTGTCCTTGTCTCGACCCATAACCTTTTTGTTATAGTTTTCTCCTCTACATCCCACCAGTGGGGAGGAGTGAGCAAGCAGCTTCATGGTGCTTTGTTACCAGCTGGGCTTAAACCATGACAAAAGGACACCTTGATCCACCTCTACAGGAATGAAGATGGAAAAAGATGGACTGTTGAATTAAGAAAAACCTGCCTATTAAAGGTGCCTTTGGTTTATATCATATGGCTATGACAGTCTCACACTTACTCATACATTGAAATGTACAAACGCAGACTAAAAAGGAGCTTAGACCAAAATCAAAAATCCCATGATAGTTATTTAAAAGCAAAATCAAAGGAGACAAAACTAGCTAAGTCCAATTAAACCTTAAAAGTAGGTTAAAATAAAAAGAATGAAAAAATATCCCCAAAATTACCCTTGAGCAAAATTCCTCTCCTCAAACCTCCCATTAAAATTGCAGCCTGCCCTGAAGCTCAGTGCATTCAGATGAAGCAAAGGAAAAAACAAGTCTGTAAGCCAAAGGGCCCTCACAGATTTTCTATATTAAAGGAGCTCCAGCTCAAGAGTCTCTCCCCCCAAAAAAACCTGTTGGCTATTTCCATAGGTGATGTGTGTTTATCCTTGGCCACACAGACACTGTTGGACAAAAGTAGTACTTTCAACTTCACACATTAATTTGCCACAGGAAAATGAGATCCCTAGGTTTTAACTCATTAACAGGTACCAAGTTCAATCCTCACCAATGTCTGTGTCATTCAAAGGTCTAAAACTACACAGTATTAGCAAAGTAACTGTACCACAAAGGAAAGCTAGCAGGATGAAAATGCATTTAGACAGCATGTAGAACAATCTGAATGCAGGCAGCATTCTTTCAAAGCATTTCTCTCCCAGTTGGACTTTTTTAATGCAACATATATAAGATTATTATTACCACCTCATCCTGATTGTAGGCTATCTCTGCAATCCTGTAAGTATCATAAAGCTGATCTTCCTGGTGAACTTTCCAGAATATATCGAGTCTTTGCAGTAATCAAGCACCTACTGAAGTAATGGTTTCATTCCCCCCACAGGCTACAAAGCACCCCCGGGGTCCATCACAGGAAAGCATGCCAAGCAAGAGAATGGCAAAAGCAATTCTTGTCTCCATTTAACCTCCTCCCCTTTTCCAACAGGTTTCCACCCTTTTGGCAGGCAGCAGGTGCTGAGTTGCCATCAATTATAGGAAATCAGCTCTGGTTTGGGGGTCTCTGAACACATCAAGACCCTGAAGTGGGATTTTGGATATCACTGTAAGAAGAGATCAGCTGTTCGCGCAACAGGAGTGCAAGTCTCTGGTTTACATTTGCCTATTTAAAACCACGTTGCTGCCAAATGGAGCAGTTCCTCCCCTGGTTCCTACCCCTGGTGCTGACATTAGCACCCTACATGAAAAAAAAAAACCAAAACCAACTTTCAGTTACCTTAGCAAATGATCAGTCCAACCAATGGTTCCACAGCAGTGGTGCTTAAACAGAAGGAAGAAATAAAGGCAGCGGCCACACAGCTGAAGCCATCTATGAAACTTCCCCAGAGAAAGAGGCACTACTCTCCAACTACCCCTAGATAAGTCACTCACAAATTAGGGCCTTGGACCCTACAATTAGGTAGGGCTAATTAAAAAAAAAAAAAAAAAAAAAAAAAAAAGCCATTGTGAGCAAAATTCGCTGCTAAGCAGCTATCACAAACCAATGCTCTTAAAAAACCCCCAACCAAACAGCACTAGAGAAGCACTGGACAAAAAGCAGCCCTGGGACAAACTCTCAGGTTACTTTATACAGTTCTTCAAGGAAGCTTAAGTGTCTTCTCCCTTACTGGGTTTTAACCTTTAGTTCCAGACTTTCAAGGCAAAAAGGAAGGGGGGGCAGGGGGAGAAGAGATTAACATCATAATAATAATTTTGCAACAATTGCACCAATTCTGTCCCTAAACTGAATTGCACATTGTTACACCAAAGAAACCAGCAGGAACAAAGCAGAGCAAAAGCCAAAGCTTCATCAGGGAGAAGATGTAAATTTATACTTCCTTCTGAACACACAACCACTAACGGTTTATCCAGTCTATCATCCAGTAGCCAGAAGTACCAGACTCAAAAGAGTTTGTAAAATTCAGTTACTGCTTTATTAGTAAGCACAGTAGCTGCAAGCTTTGCTACCAAGCTTCCTAGTCAGAAGGCAATTAAACAAATGCAGTTCAACTGCAGTCAGCAAGTCACTGGGTTTTGGCACGTACTTAATTACCACATTGAATCAGGGCTTGAATAGTGCTTCAGTACTATCAGAAGAATGGGACTGAAAGCCACCTTGCAAAAATAATCAGATTTTAAAGTTGGTAAACTGCACTCCAGCAGTCTTTTTTTTTTTTTTTCTTTCCTCCTGCTTAACTCATTTTAACCAGGTGCGGGAGCAAAAACAGGATGAAGCCCATACTTCCCCTCAGTTTTAAAGCTGCAGGTCATTTCTTATTTCCTGGCGCTTCACCTCTCTTGTCATCATTTTTGCAAAGATTAGAAATCATGGCCATGCCCTCAAAGAGCAGCCCATCAGCCATCGGAGCTGGAAGGTATCACAGACATAATAAAAAGCAGCCAACACTGCCCAAACGCTTTTTCCACCTCCTGAAATGCAGTATGGTTGCCAAATCTTACATAACCTGCTTACACAAAAGGAGCCAGTTGTACAGATGATGTAAATCAGCAAAAACTCCTCCAATTTCAGCAATGTTCTTGAACTTATATGAGCCTAGGGCACAAAACAGGAGTTTACAGGAAATTGCTACAAAGTTTAGATTCCTGCACATTTAAAACTTACTTCCCACATCCCACCTTTAAAGTTACAAAAACTCAACTGTGAAATTAAATAGCACCAATTGTTTACAGAAGGGAAAAGAATGGCTATCTTGTAGAGAATTAAGCTGCAAATTACTTACTCAAATTACCTCTTTGGTTTTTTTCAAGCACTGAACGTTGAGACCTGGATGTTCTTGACAAAAAACATTACATCAAACCCCAAAATATGCCACAGCAGGTAACCATCACAACTAATCACATTGTATTCAAAGACATGTATATAAGCAAAGCAAACAAAACCCCCAAGAACCACCCTTCTCCACTACAGTTTTCTTACGTGTTTTATTCTGACAAGTTTATTCTTTTAAAACATATACATTACACATATAAATAGTATGCTATTTGGCGACTGAGAACAAAGAGGAAAAACATAATTGCCTGTCAACTGATGGATGCTCAAATATCATTGCAATGAAGTGCTTGCAAAGAAAGATCACATCTTTCCCTACTCACCCATATGGAAGGGAGTAAGACACCCTAGTGATTTCTCAAAGGTAAATAAGCACACACTCAAAACAGCTTCAATAGCTTGTTAAAAAGTCAGGATACATGACACCATGAAGCTGAAGAATCCTCAGAGAGAGGGACTCAAGAAGATTTCCAAACACATTAAGTTAGAGAAGGAGGGCAGCAGCAATGAGATACTTGCAACACTACTTGGGGAGGTTAGAAAGAGAATTTTCAACTTGGAATGCAGTATTACTGCAAATATCTCTGATATATTGAGAAAAAGAAACTGCACTGGTAGGATTTCTGGGGGGGGGGGGTGGGGGGGGGGAAGACTTGCACACGCTTTGTGTGTTACGCACTTTCCCCTCTAAAAGAATGTCCAGCACATTCATATGCAAAAACTCTACAGAGAATAGAAAAACAGCCATAAGAAGATAAAATGAGCCTTCATAATTGCTCCTCATGGTTACTAGATAAGGTACAAGAGACAACACAATATAACTTTTTCTTCCCAGACATTTCTGAGGAGACATGAAGCAATATTATATATAAAGAAATAATTTCATATTGAAAGCACTTCACAAGCAACTCAGCATTACACTACCACTCTAGGGTGGTCAGGGAAGTCGCAGAAAACAAGGTAGGGAAAGGACCTCATTGAGGTCACGAGCCCTGCACCAAAAAGGCTGCTTTTTCACAGAATCAGTGAATTCCTGAGGTTGGAAGGCACTTCTGGAGATTGCTGCAACCCCACCACTCAAAGCAGGGTCAACCAGAGCAGGTTACCCAGGACCTCATCCAGTCAGGTTTTGAGTATCTCTAAGGCTGGAGACTCCAAAACCTCTCCAGGCAACCTGTTCCAGTGATTCATCACCCCTTCAGTAGACAAGTATTTTCTTTCATTTAAGCGGAACTTCCTCTACTTCAGTTTGTGCCTATTGCCTCTAGTCCTTTCACTGGATACCATTGAGAAGAGTCTGGCTCTATCATCTTTACTCCTTCACATCACATATTTATGCACAGTGATATGATCCCCTGAGCCTTCTCTTTTCCAGGGTAAACAATCCCAACTCAATCAGCCCCACCTTCTATGGTGGATGGTCCAATCCCTTAATCATCTCTGTGGCCCTTTGTTAGGCTCACACCAACACATCCACATCTCTTCTGTGCTGAGGAACCCAGAACGGAACACAGTACTCCAGGGTGGCATCACCAGCACTGAGTAAAGGGGAAGGCTCATCTCCCTTGATCTGCTGGCAACACTCCTAATGAAGCCCAGGATGCGTTGGCTTTCTTTTGCAACAAGGGCATATTGCTGGCTCATATCCTGTCCATTGACTCCAGGTCCTCCTCCTCTTTCAAAAAGTATGATTTATTTTAGGAAAGGGAAAAATAGTCCAAATATCACTACCTTCAACCCATTTTAAGACACACTGCAGCAACTCAAAAGTCAGGGGATCCTCCTACCAAAAAGTGTAGAATGAACTGTTAAACTCTCTCTCCATCAGCTTGTGAGACACCTCCCACCCTCTGCTGTTTACAGGTAGACCCAGTCATGACTTAACCTCTGACTTAACTACCTCTACCTAAAGTTAAGCCTAGATTTCTTCCTCTCTCCATAAGGAACACTGGATCAAAGCATATCAGGACAGTTCAAGAAATTATGTCTACACACTGTACTGACTTAATGGAGGACAGGGGTCCAGCAAACATATTGAACAACAGTAATTCAATTGTGCAAGTAAGGTGTTGGTTGCTCTCTTACCCACAGATCTCACAACTGCCCTTGAACATTTAGCTCAAGCCAATGCGTTTTATCTATTTCAGCATGCTGATGCAGTTTAACTCAATGTTTGGGAAAACAGTACACTCAACAGGCAATAATTTGTCAAGGCATGCAATCTAAGCATGTTCATTTGCATGCTTACAATTTTAAACACAATTTAACAAAACCCTGTTTTAAGTACACATTCAACAGGTTATGTGGAAAAACTCTTACTTCAGCTTATACTATTGCTTAATTTTACATGAAAAAATTAGAAACATGTTTTGAGTTAAACCAAAGCCACCTATTCATGACAAACAGAATGGTGCCAGTCCAGCCAGACCAACACGTCATATACGCCATGACTTCCACGCTGCCTCTGTGCAGCTGTAAACTGCACCCATCATGCCCTCTAATCAAAGAGAATCCCAGCTTCCACCACCTCTTTGACCCCAAAGCTACATTCCTGACTTCACCTGAGAACCCAATGCAAGACACACTGGCACTGAGACAACCAAAGCCATCCTGTTCCCTTAAGAAATGCTGTAGAAATTAAAAAGATAAGAATACCATAATTCCCAAACTACTTAAGATGACTATATGCATACAGGGCAAAGAAGCCTCAGTCTCCAGGACTCAGGATATGAGGAATCACAGAACTTGTAGCAAAAAAAGAGTGCTAACAGGGGAGTGAGTTCAATGGGGTTATTAAGGAAGACTACACATTTCCACCTCTTCCCCATGCAATTCCAGCTGGGGGGGGGGCAGGGAGGAACCAACACTTTTTTCTGCCATCTCTGAACAGGCAGCTCGGCTCTCGAAGCAAATGGTCTTTGAACAATTTATGCCCTTTAGTCATATGTATGAGCAGGAAAAGAGACTGATGAAACATTTATGGAAAGGCTGTCACCATCAAGGGCATCCATCTGAAAATTAGAGTAAATAACACTTCCCACAAGAACTTCAAGTTTCACATGCATGAGACTATATGCAGCTATTTGGCCACACAACATATCAAAAACTTTCCAACTCCCAGAAATTACAGCCATACCAAGATACTGGATATGACTTGTAACCAATTTTATGGTTGAGTACTTTTCTTACATTCTAAGAAAACAACTGTGCTACTCATATTCATCCTCATTACAGTGTTTCAAATAATTAACCAAAAGCTTCAAAATAATTTTATACTTGAAATTAATTACTAAATAGAGACACACAGGATATAAACTAATCTCCAGCTTTCAAGGCAGCAATAATCATGCTTCACTCAAAAACAGTCCATCTTCTGCATTTTAACTGAGTAGCCGTAAGCAGAAGTAAGAGCTGCTAAAAACCATAATCTTTAACAATAGCATGTTTGCTATTTTTCTTCTTCAGTATTTGTAACAGTCACGAATTTTATTCAGTATTCCCCCTCCCCTCAACTACTGCAAAGGAGTTAAGATCAGATGATACACTGTTAAAAACATTTCACCATTCACAGTCATTTAAATCAAAATATTCAAAGCCTCAGTCTATTGCAGCTCATACAGATCAGGCTTCAGCATACAGATCCCAATGATTTCAACACAGAAAGCCAACATGCTTAACCTTATGTACACAACATACTGCTGTGTGGGACCAAGGTCCTGGTGAATCAGCAGTAAACACCACTGCAGTTTTATTTAAGTGCTGCTATAAACACAGTTGTGAGTTATGTAAGAACAGCTATAGGTCTGGTTCACGGTTTTGCTGTGACACTGGGGAAACACTGTATTAACACCTAGGCATGTCTGAGGCTTTTAACTTTAGACTCTGAACTGAGAGCTTTCTAATCTTGACAGCTGTCCCTTCTAAATCCATTTTTTAATATCCCACTTGTCATATTTAGTCATCCAATCCTTTCCTTCCTTCAGTGCCAAATATACGTTAGGTCAATGACAATCATTGCTTGTAGATTTTAGCTAGTTTGCCAGTGACAGTCATTGCTTGCAGATTTTGGCTAATTTGCCATAAGCAACCTGAAGCGATGGTTAGGCTGGGCTATGGCACACACTTCCCTAACGCTGTTCAGAACCTGATTAGACTTGTTTTAACCTCTAAACCAATGGCCACTCTGCAGAATGCCAAAACTGATGATTAATAGCTTTATCCTTTGTACTCAATTTTTTTATTGCTGTTTTCTAATTTGCATCTCATTTCGTTCCCCTAAAGCCTCTGCTGTTCCAAAAGGGGAATACTGCTCCATAAATGAAGTCGGCTTCTGCGCTAGTCTGCTAGCACTTCCACTGCCCAACAGACCCATAGCAAGTCATGAAAGACATTTTAAGAACTAAAATGAGGGAGGAAATGTAGAAACAGGTTTGGAGCTTTCCTTCAGCCAGTCAACACCACTTCAAAAGTCCTTGCTCCCCTCCTCCACAAACATCATTTCTACAAACCCCACCCGAGTTAGCATGCCAGCTCAGGTATGGCCAATTCAACAACCCCAGTGACTGCACCAAGGCTGCTGCTACACACATGCAAAAAAACCCACAAGACAGCACAGTTTTTCTGGAGGCAATCAGGTTTTATTTTTCCTTAAAACAACCGTTTCACAGATGTCAGATGTTTCAGCTCTTTGTGCTTCAGCAGACAGAGGGGGCAGAAACTTGTCAAGCAGTACTGTCTGCTGAATAAGCCAAACCATAGAAAATACAGCCTGAACTTGAACAGTACACTTGTTCTAGAAGATATCGCAGCAGCCATCACACAACTAGGAACAAATTCAAGATTTATATTAACCAAAATAGATGTTTCTAATACATTGTAGGCTTTAATAATGTGAACTAACTTCTTCATTAAGCACTCAGCAGTGAAAATCAGATTTGAGGATTACGGATATGCTACAGCTTCTCAGAATCAGAGCCCTGTGTTACAGGTTGAAGGTAGCATGCCTTTAGAATTAGATTTAGAGGTCCAAGATTTAATGGCCCTTGTCAACACACATTCTAGGCTGTTCAGATCTAAGATCTCCCCTACGGGACTGAGAATTAACTCATTTGTTTTGGCTATGTATTCATATGTTCTTTTCAAAATTTCTTTTTGGGAAACTGAAGTTTGCTTGCCTCGACACATGATAAGGACCTGCTTTTGAAATGCATTCCTGCTTCTGGTTCTTTGCACTGTGTTGCACAGAATTTGAGCTATGTCTTTAGTTGGTCTTAAGTAAAATCTTTACATACACTAACCTAAGTTTTGTTAGAAGTTGCTGTTCTGAGAACACAAAAATACTTATGCAAAAGCTGTGAACTCATACTTAATAAAACACCAACACTACTGAATCCCCCATCAGCGGCCCACCTAGCAAGAATGTATATAAATGCTAATGTTCTCCAAAACAGTGCTATGAATTTTAGCCTAATATCTTCCATTAAATAAACTCAGCTTCACATAACCTACACCAGGTCTGGGATCTGGATGTTCAGAACAAAATGTCAGTGAATTTGCAGAAAAATGTTTTGTACTCTCCTCTGTCTGCTTAGTTCATCTTTAATTTCAGGGAAGCAGGATAATTGGTTTATCACATATTCTGCCTGCTTTGATTCCTAGAATATCTAGTGGATCCAGCAAGAAAACTTTAAGGTGTATGGAAAAGAATGCCATGTTACATATGATACTGTCTTGGAGCATCAGAAAATCCTGTACATTTAATGATTTTCACTAGCTGGGAAGAGTAGAGACCCACAGATGATCTGCAATAGTCTCTCACAGCTTGCCTTAAAAGAAATAAATTTTAGAAATGATCTGAATGATTGTTGGGAGAGATGACAAGGGCTTCTCTCTTTCAAGTTATAACCTTCAGATAAGCATTGCCATTAAAGGCGGAAGGTAGGTTGAGTGTGGAAATGATGAAGCTGTCTTTAAAAATGGCATTACACCAAGCCCACCAAAACATCCCAAAAAATCAGACTTTTGAGTGTCAGCCGGAAATCACAGAAAAAAAGGCTTCGAAAGGAATCGCTAGAAGTCAGCTAGCTCATCTCCCATGCCCTAAGGCTTGGTCATTACACCTATAACATTACTGAGAGATGATCACTGTATATTCAATACATTCTCCTCTATTCTCTCGAACTAGTCTATGTCTTGAAGAACCGCACTCAAAATGGAATAAAACCTACTTATTAGGCAAACGCCACTCTGGGCACGACATCCCACTGTGAACACCACAACATTAAATGGAGTCCTGCATCCATCTCTGCAGAACAGCCTTACTAAAGCTAAAAAGACGAGAAGGTGTCACCCATCTACACAAGGACATGTTATTTTGTCAACAGAAGGAAATTAGATTTGTTTGACACAGAGCATTCTTAACAAACCCATGCTTGGGTACTATTAGTATCAGCTAAGCATTTACAAACTGCTTATTTGTCCCATTTTTCTTCTGGAAACTGAAGTTGACTGGCCTATACCTAATGAAGTTTTCTTCCTCATTTTCTAAGCTTTCCCGCACTTTTCTAGAAGAAACTGTTAAAAGGCCAAAATCACATTTGTGGAAATTATTCCGGACCAAAAGCAAATGTCTAGCAACTTTAAGGCTGCATCAACTATTTGAAGAATCCTAGTCTAAATTTCATCAGATTTTATGATCCAGAAAAAAACCCCACAAACTTACTGAAGTGCTCTAAATTTTAGCACAAATTCTTACTCTTCTGTCAGTTGTAGTAACTGCATTAGCCACCTGATCACAAAAACTTATTAACAAAAAGACAAATGAAAAGGTACTAAATGGTTCTTTTTTCCCCAGAAAATACCAGTAAACCAGGAACAACTGGTTCTAGGGGAGCTCAAACCTAGAGCCTGCTGTGCCTAAGTCAAATGTAATGATCAGTACTTCACAGATGCACCTATGAAATATTTCGGAACTACCATGTGAAATGAAGTGGTTGTAAAAGCAAATTAAATTTGAATGCTTTATTCCACAAATATACAGAAAGCATGATTTTTTGGTTTATTGTTTACTATATTAGATAGTTATTTGGGCAAACCTGCCTTTAATTCAATAGGACACTTCTGCAATATTGGACTTTGTCACTCTTACCCAGAAAAGCAGCAATATGGAGGCTGATTTTAATAGACCATAGTGGGGATTAATTGGTTAATTATAAAGCATACATGTATATCTCCATAATACATTTTCACAGACCATTTATTTATGTTGCTTTGTCGCATTGGATTAATCCACAAATCAAACAGGCTTACAATTAGAAACATCTGCCACAAGGTAAAACTGACAAAGGTGTTTCATGTAAAGCTGCTGCTCCCAGTGGAAAAAAAACCCAACTTGTAGACTGAACTAATGATCGGGACAGCAGCACTGGCAACCCAAGGAATTGATCTGAGCAAAAGTCAGAACAACTGTCATTCTCTCCTCATCTCAAGCAATTTTGTTGATTAATACTAGAGAGTCTCAAGGTGACCAGCTCACATGCAGACATCTACATTTCTGGCAAATGAATCTTCTTCCTTATATTAGCCCATTCCACAGTAACTGTTCATACTTGCACACCTTCCCTAGAAGAGTAAGTGCAAGATACTTGGAAGTAGACAACCCTTCCGGGAAAGAAAGAACAGGCTACCACAAATCTACGGAAAGGCAAAAACAAGGTAGGATACCTAACACACACCAAAACGGTGTTTTCTGTTGTTACACTTACTGGATTTTGTGTATGTTTAAGAAATGTAGCACATCTGTTCTGCACAGAGTATTGCTGCAAAGAACTGCCTTTCAAAGTCATGCAAAATAAACCATGCCTGCATCCCTCCTTCCAAACACAGAAATTTGCTTGGTGCAGAAGCACTGCAACTTCACCATCATTACTGATGATTTTAAGAAAGCCTTCCTTTTGACCTGTACCAACAATACTTTCTCTCCTGGTTGTTCCAATCCGGTTTTCATTAAAAATAATAATTTCCTATGTCCTGTAGCATAGGAGCAATATACTACCAGAAATCCCCAGTTAATCCCTTCAGTTTTCCAAAACAGGAGAGTAAAAAAAGCACATAATATGGCATGAAATGTATTGCCACAACCAATATTTAAGCTACCTTAAAGAAAATAGTCAAAAGGCAAGGAACTGCATCCACTTATGAGATGTCAGCCTGGCACTGGTATTTCATGGAAAGCACCATTCCACTCTCTCTGATCTACCTCATTATAAAATACTCAATTTAACATCATATTCCCTCTTTAAATTATACTACTGAACTCTAGATCTTCAGCATTAATTAATTCTGCATGGATTACTTGCTGTCAGGATACACACAGGATTCCTGCTAATTTATTTTAAATACTTCAATACAGCAATTTGCTATGGGAAGAATTCCTTTCACCTAAAGGTATCCATAGTGAAGTCAGGATTAAGAGGAGAAGGTCCCCTCTGGAAAATTCCTTTGCTCCAACAAAGTCACTCCACTTTCCCTTTTACTGATTATGGCTGTACCTTTCTACCAGTTATCTGAAGGATACAGGCAGCTCCAGCATTTGACTTGTCAACAAAACTAAGGATTTCGTTTCTTTGGGTACATACAGTCCCATTTAGTACTTATACGTCCTTTACATATTAATCATAAATGTACCCCTAACTCCTCGCATTCATCTGGGAAGCCTTATGCAGGAATGACTGCAAAAACAACCTGACAAAGCTCCAGGGTGTAGCATGGCAGTTGCTGACATGACAATCTTAAGCTGCCCTCTGTTGCTTAGTTTCAATTTTCACTTCTCATACACCTGAAGAAGCTGGTTTCTCATGAGACTGTCCAACTCCCAGTGTAGGATAAACCACAAATACAAAGTAGTTTTTGGTTTATCCTAAGCCCTTGTATTAACTCACCATCCCTTTGCAATGAGGCCAGACTCAGCGAAAATGCCAGCTGACGCCAGATTTTCTAACAGATGAGAAACCTACCTACACATACCATACAGAAGAGGAAGATAAAGTGATCCCTGAGAAAAAGTTGTGAAAACAGCAGTAGATTAGTGGCAAAACACCTCACTTGTATGGATTTGTGCACACGTATTGGCTTTGTGTGGCAAGGTTTTGGTAGCAGGGGGCTACAGGGGTGGCTTCTGTGAGAAGCTGCTGGAAGCTCCCCCCATGTCCAATGGAGCCAATGCCAGCCGGCTCCAAGACAGACCTGCCGCTGGCCAAGGCCAAGCCCATCAGAGATAGTGGTAGTGCCTCTGGGAGAACGTATTTAAGAAGGGAAAAAAAAAGTTGCTGCGCGACAGAAACTGCAGCCAGAGAGAAGAGTGAGAACATGAGAGAAACAACCTTGCAGACACCCAGGTCAGTGAAGAAGGAGGAGGAGGAGATGCTCCAGGTGACGGAGCAGAGATTCCCCTGCAGCCCATGGTGGAGAACACCATGGTGAGGCAGGCTGTCCCCCTGCAGTCCATGGAGGTCCACGGTGGAGCAGATATCCACCTGCAGCCCATGGAGGACCCCACGCTGGAGCAGGTGGGTGCCCGAAGGAGGCTGTGACCCCGTCGGAAGCCCACCCTGGAGCAGGCTCCTGGCAAGACCTGCAGCCCCGTGGAAAGAGGAGCCCACGCTGGAGCAGGTTTTCTGGCAGGACTTGTGACCCTGTGGGGGACCCAGGCTGGTGCAGTCTGTGCCTGAAGGACTGCAGCCCATGGAAGGGACCCACGCTGGAGCAGTTCATGAAGAACTGCAGCCCGTGGGAAGGACCCAGGATTGGAGAAGTTTGTGGAGGACTCTCTTCTGTGGGAGGGACCCCACGCTGGAGCAGGGGAAGAGTGTGAGGAGTCCTGCCCCTGAGGAGGAAGGAGCAGCAGAGACAACATGTGATGAACTGACCACAAGCCCCATTCCCTGTCCCCCTGCACTGCTGGCAGGGAGGAGGGAGAGAAGATTGGGAGTAAAGTTAAGCCCAGGAAGAAGGGAGGGGTGGGGAGTAGGTGTTTTAAGGTTTGGTTTTATTTCTCATTATCCTACTCTGATTGGATTGGCAATAAATATTAATTCTCCAATTCGAGTCTGGTTTTCCTGTGACGGTAATTGGTTGAGTGATCTCTCCCTGTCCTCATCTCAACCCACAAGCCCTTTTGTTATATTTTCTCTCCCCTGCCCAGCTGGGGGGGGGTGAGGGGGGGGTGAGTGATAGAGCGGCTTTGGTGGGCACCTGGCATCCAGCCAGGGTCAACCCGCCACAGCACACAAGAGAAGTGCACCTCCCTTCTCTCTTCCCCTTATTCCAGGGATCCAACTGGCACAGCAGATCTTCAGTCATCACTACAATGAATACGGGACCCAAGCTGCACAACATCAGTACTATTCGTGCACAGGGATAGCAAATAGCACATGTGAAATGGTGGGGAGTATTGAAGAGGGAGGGAGGAGCCATACAGAGGTACAAGTATTTTCAAGAGCACTAGAAGTGACACATCCAGCCTGCTCCCTTATTACTTCCTAACCTGGTCACCTAACAGCATTGAGAGTCCCCGGTTTCACCTGGATTCTTTTACTTGCTGGCACAAAAATGATTATCAATATCAACAATCAAAAATATCCTGATTTTGTTTACCAGAGCATAGCAAGTGAGAATTCCTGTTTCAACTCAAGCAGATTTACATGCCTTGCTGTCTAGATACATTAAATAGGCATCACATATCAAATGAAAGTTAACTTACCAGGCAAGACAACTGAGAAGATAACAATAAAAAAGGATTGAAAAATTAATGACTTTTCAGAAGTGCAATGGAGTAAGTTAGGCCATCATACTGGTTGAATATTTGGCTTGGCACCTAAGAACAGCTGTATTTTTTTTTGGCTCTATGTCTGGCCTGTCATTTCTTGCCACAAAATATTTAAGCTCAAACATATGTTCAGCTACAGATCTTGCGAAAAATACCTTGGGAAAATGTGAACTGAAACAAAAGGCTGTGTTTCTTTTTCAGAACTAAAAACTCAACATAAATCACCACTGTATCCATTTAAGCATTTAAGTCAAATTAATATTTACCCATGAGCAGGATCCAAAGCTATTGCCCTGGGCTGATCAAGGTCTTGCCAGAAGAGGACTTTTCTAGATGTTCCATTGAGATTAGCTACTTCTATCCTATTGGTTTCTGAATCCGTCCAGTAAAGTTTTCTCCCAATCCAATCACATGCCAGGCCGTCCGGGGAAACCAGACCAGAAATGATGACATTCTGCACCACATTCCCAGTTTGGTTAATGTAAGTTTGCTTGATGGCTTCTTCACTCACATCTGTCCAGAAAACGATGCCTTGCGAATACTGGAAGTCAACCGCAGCAGCATCCTCTAAACCACTGACCACCACAGTGGACTCCAGCTTTGTGCCTCCAGCATCCACAAGTCGAACATCCCGCCGGTTGGCAAAAAGCAGAAAGGGAGATGCTACAGAAGAAAAAAATGAAGACATGTTAGTATTACTGGCATCTACAGATGTTAAAGCACTGAGTATGAATATGGCAGAGGAGGATTTCTTTTCTGAGATCAGCAGGGCAGGCAGTACAGCAGAAGGAACACAGAAGTTTCACATGAGAGAAAAATGCACACTACCCAAAAACCTCTTCCTTCCACACATCAGACAAAGGAGTAAAAGACAGAGGGAAAAGCAGGCCCAGTTCTCTATCTACAGGATATGGATAGCGTCTTCAACATAGTTAAGAGTTCAAACTGCGGCCCTTCAACAATACCTTCTGTCAATCCGTAAACCCAGGTTTAGAACAAATTAAGTCTTCACGGTTTAAAAGCTTGGTTCACCCAGCTGAAGTAGTAACAACACACAGAAGGCAAGTTCTGATGCCTTTTAGTAGCAGGCTGGAAGCTAACAGCACTAGACACAACACCCTGAAATGCTCCTACCAAGTGCCCTCCTAGATGGCAAAGACTGTGACAGAGGTTCAGAATTACTATCTTCTCCGCTACACCACAACAGGAGAGAAATTTAAGGAAGAGTTTGAAGGAAGATGATGATATGGGTTGTGGAAGTTTGTGGGGACTGCTGTTAGCTGGAAGAGGCAGCCAGAGAAAAAGGACAAAGGTTCTTGCTGTTTGAAGCTCTAAGTGGGTGGTGGAAGCTGAAGTCCTAGTACTGAATGACAGGGAACAGGCTTTAAAAGGGGAGCTAACTTATGATTGATGCAAAAGGGATGGGAAGCTTAAAGACATGTCCAAGTGACAGCCGTAGAGATATTCCAGCAGTAACTGCACAAATTCTACATCTCTTCTGTGCAAGGTTCAGCTGGACCATGACAGGACCTCGGCAGATGACGCTGGCATTCACAGACAGAAAAGGAGGTGTGGAGAGAGACTCATCAGAGGCAAGGAAATGAACCTCGTTGAGTTGGATCTGACAGCAAGACATACAAAAGCAGTAGTAACACTAGCAGAGATTTCAGCACAGACGAGATGACTTTTCTGTCATACCAGATCTCATCTGCCATTATACAAAGAGAGAGAAATCTGTGCTTGCAATTGAGGCTGTCCCTCCACACACTGAGAGGGAGAGAAAGGTATGAAGGTCTGAGTCCTACAACTCCTCCCTCCGCTTACCCAGGCAGAATATTACAAAACTCTGGCAGAAGGAGACTGTAAAGATCCTCTGAAGGACCCACTATGGTGGGAGAGGGCATGATTCAAACAAACAGAGACAAATGCATGATTCGGCCCACCTGCTTCTTCCAGAAGAGGACATTAACTAGACATACTGCAGAACATTCCTTCCCAACCATATCAGCCAGACTGATGGCCAAGTAAACCACTTCATTTCTCTCCTAAAAGCACAGGCTTGCTTCTTCATCCAGCAGTAAACAAGAAAAATGGTTATCTGCAGATATGGCTGAGAAGGCAGCAGCCAAGTACAAAGATGCCATCATACCAGCCCCAACTGTGAACGCCACTGGCAGCTGAGGAGAATGCCAGTATTTCAGAAAAAGCCACTAGATGCTGGAAGTAATGGAGCTCCCTCAGCCTCTCCTCCAATTGCCAAAGTCTGGTAGGGATCTTATGTCATCAAACAAAAAGCTATTTTCATTTGCCCCTACTGTTTGTCACCTTGAACCCCACTACCCTTCTCACTCCTCACCCCAATTCTAACTCAAGCGGCAGCTGCTGGAGTTCTACACCAGGCAACTGCTGACCCCGAGCTTCATACCCAACCCTTTCACTTGATGCTGCTGCTTCCCACATGCACCCATCAGAGGTCCAAACACTGGCCACTCAAAGCCAGGAACAACACACAGAACAGAGCAGAAACAACAGGTATGTTATTTCATCTTCTAGAGGTTCAAGCCTGTGATATAAATACCTTTAGTTTCAAATTCAGGTTACTGTATATAATATATGAGAGTTAGCTCTTGATATTTTCTTTCAGATTCAATTCCTCCTGCACTTTTAAAAGACAACAGTTTATAGGAGGTCTGAGCCGCAGGTCTGCTATGGCGGCAGCCCTGCCACATGCTGTTGCCTTTTTTGTGAACTCTGGCTCCAGCTACACGCTCACTGGAGAGTGTGTGCCACTGCATAGGCCAAAGCAAGGTATGTCTCTGACAACAGCTGGTGTCTTTATGTGCAGGCCAAGGACCTCAGTTAGAATCTACAACTCAGCTTCAGATGAGCTTAAAAACAGGCATACAAATTCAGCCTTTTTATTATTATTCTGCATGGTCTTTTTTTTCCCCCAAGTCAGGAAAGAGATGGCTTTATTTTTCTTTTTGGGGGAAGTCTATGCTGATGAAAGTAATAAGGAAAATTTAAATCAGCTGGTTGTTTTAGTGAGGATCTTGGACAGCAAGGACACCGACAATTGTTATCACAAATGTTTCACTGAAAATGTAATATCTTTGTTTTCTACAATATTTAACTCAAGAACATTTATACAGCTTGAGAATTATTTCTTAAGAAATGAAGTCTCAGTATTACTCCTATCTCATCTCCTAACTTGCCAAGTCCTCCTCTCTGTCATCTTTAAAAACACTAGGAACAGTATCATGAAAGTCCAACAGGTTAGTTATTGAAAACAGAAGAAAAAATGTCTAGAATGCAAAGTACTTGTTTTCTTCTCTGCAACTCATTCGTTTCCCGTAACCATGTCTATTTTAAGTGGCACTGTACCAAAGCATTTGAACACTTGGAAAGTTTGATGTTAGCCAGCTCTGTTTAAGTC